>NC_135999.1:243398-248398 GCF_048128805.1 Centroberyx gerrardi
CTTTTTTCCAAGTTAGCCCTCCTGGTAGAACTAAATTATCTAGCAACTTTTTCCCCACCATCACAGCTTCACTTTTTTTCCAGTTCACCTTAGCAGAGGAAAGTTTATTAAAAAGACTTATATTCCCCTCCAAAGTATCGATATCCCTTTGTTTATTAACTATTACCATAACATCATCTGCATACGCTGAAACTTTAACAGCTGAAGCACAACCTGGAAAACAAACACCTGACAGTTCTTTCCTGAGTTTGTGAAGCAGAGGCTCGATGGCGAGGGAATACAACATCCCGGACAGAGAGCATCCCTGCCGTACCCCCCTCTGCACATTAAAAGGTGCGGCCAAACCACCATTAATTTTTAGTATACTCGCAATATCACGGTACAGTACCTGGATCTTGGCTATAAAACCTGGGCTGAACCCAAAAGCATTTAGCGTCTGCCACAGATACTGGTGTTCAACCCGGTCAAAAGCCTTTTCCTGGTCTATGGAAATAAGACCAGTATCTATACCCAATGAGCCAGAGATGTCCAAAACATGCCGAATGAGAGTGATATTATCACTTATTAACCTGTTGGGCACACAGTAAGTCTGGTCAACATGGATGACCTCACTCATCACCTCTCTAAGTCTAGAGGCTAAAACTTTAGAGAGGATTTTATAGTCCCCACACAACAAAGATACAGGTCTCCAGTTCTTCAGATCTTGTAGATCTCCCTTTTTCGGCAGCAAGGTGATAACCGCCCTCCTGCAGCTCAGCGGCAGGTGTCCTTTACACAAACTGTCACGAAGCACCTCCAACAGATCTTCACCGACCACTGACCAAAACGATTTGTAAAACTCAACGGGCAGTCCATCGATGCCGGGTGCTTTACCATTTCCCAGGCTCATGACAGCAGTATACAGTTCATTCAAAGACAGTTCTGCGTCCAACACTGCATTAGTGTCAGCATCCACCTGAGGTAGTCCAGCATAAAAAGATTCAGCCAACTCTAAATCCTCCACATATTCCCTTTTAAAGAGCTCTTTGTAGAAGAAGGTGGCATATCTCCGAATCTCAGGGGTTTCCATTATTGTGGATCCACTTTCAGAGCGTAAAGAGTGGAGAATCTTTCTCTAACGCTCCAAACTGAAGAAAAACTGCGCCGGGGCGTCCATTTGGGAAGCATTCAGGAACCGTGAGCGGACCAGAGCTCCCTGTGCTGTAAAGCCCAACAGGTTGGCTAAGGCAGCCTTTTTAGATTTAAGGGCTTCAATATGCCCTCGATTTCCTGTAGAATCCACTAGACTTTGTAATTCTACTACTTCAGTCTCTAGGTCTTGAAGAGACCTGGTAATGTGCTTGGTGACATTGCGAGTATACTGTTGACAAAATTGTTTAATCTGACTCTTTCCAATGTCCCACCATTGCTGCACTGAAGAAAAAGTAGATTTGTTTTTCCTATGTGAAACCCATAAAAATTCAAAAGCCTCTCTAAAAGATTTATCATGTAAAAGACCAGTATTAAAATGCCAATATGCGCTGTGTAACTTAACATTTTGAATAAAAAAGGAGCACTGAACAAGACAATGATCAGACAAACCAACAGGAAAAATTTGACATGTTTTAAAAATACCAAAATGATGCTTAAAACAATAAAAGCGATCAAGTCTGGCTAATGACAACAAATTGTCCTTGGAGTGACTCCAGGTGTACTGCCTGTCATTCCTGTTAAAACCTCTCCAAACATCTTTTAACTCACAAGTTTCAATTAAACGCCTGAGTCTGGCAGACGAAGCAGGATGAGGCTCCAGGTGATTCCTATCTAATTTGGCATTTTCCGTGCAGTTAAAATATTAAAATCACCCCCCAGAAACATAAAATCATCAGTACAATTGTGAATAACATCACACAAAACGTTTAGAAATCTCATTCTTTCAATGCTCAAAACTGGAGCATAAACATTCACAAAAATCATTTTCACATTTTCATATTGTACTTTGACTTTTAAAATATGACCACACATTATTTCTTCCACCTGCACAGAACAGGGACTAAAGCCCTTCGAAAAAAGCACGCCAACTCCCCCACTGTTAGACAATTTATGGCTTAGAATTACTTCCCCAGGCCACTCCTTCTTCCAGTCAATTTCATTTTCAGCATCACTGTGAGTTTCTTGTACAAAAACCACATCTAAGTTTTTTATTTCTATCAGTTTGAAAAGAGAAGCTCTTTTTACATCACTTCTTGCACCATTAATATTTAAAGATCCTATTTTTAAATCCCCCATGGAAAAGAACGAACTTGTCACTAAAACAGAAACACATACAACTAATATGTGAAGAAACATTTCTGACTTAATCATCATCTTCAATTAGTTGAGCTCTGACTTTTGTCACAATTTTCTTAAGCCGATAAATCTCTTGTTCACTGAAAACCTCCTCTTCCTTCCTCAGCCGTGTCACATACCTAACAAACACTCTCAAATCAGGGAAAAACTTTTCAGTTTTAACTCCTCTTTGCCCTTTAGTGTCCAGTAGAAATTTCTTTATTTTCTCAAGAGGATAAAAATTTGTCTCATCCTCTTGTGATGGCGTCCACTCACATTCCTCATCATCATCTGACAAATCCTCCAGCACTTTCTTAGCCTTAGCACCGCTCTGTTCTCTGTCAAGATTTTTCCTTTTGCTAGATTTATTTGACAGACTTATCTCCTCAGACATGTCTTCATCTTTAACCACACTTTCAACACTCTGACTGCAGCTTTCTTTGTTTTCTTTACATTTCTTTTTCTCTGTCTGTTTGTTCTTTTCTGATTTCTCACTGGTCTGGGCAATTCCTTTTTTCTCAACTTTATTTCCACTCTCAACTTGATCCTGATTCACATTCTGCTCCCTATCCTGCACGTCTGCCTCTGTTTCCTGTACTTTCTCCACAAACTGCTGCAAACCAAGCAAGTCTGACTCAGCCGCAGGTTGCGGTGCGTCAGGTGAGCCCGACCTGCCCGCAGGCTCCCCGACCCGCTCGGCCGACCGGCTCGGGCCCGGGTCGGCCCCGGGTCGGCCCGCTTGGCCGACCGGCTCGGGCCCGAGCGGATCGGCCGAGCGGGCCGACCCGGGCCCGAGCCGATCGGCCGATCCGCTCGGGCCCGGATCGGCCCGCCCGGCCGGCCGGTCCGGTCCCGGGTCGGCCCGTCCCCCGGCCTCAGGGCAAGACCGAACCAAATGTCCCTCTGCCCCGCAACCGAAACATTTCATAGTTTCAGAAGTCGCAAACACAATGTAACTGAAGCCATCAACTTTGAAACTGAAAGTCAAGTTCAAATCATTCGTATTATCTTTGAGAATCATAAAGACCTGTCTTCTGTGACACACAACATGCTTTAGTTTTGGCGACTTGCACCCCAGCAGAACCATTTTAATGGGAGACATCAGCTGCCCGTAGCGCGACAGCTCTTTGGCCAACTCTTCATTTTTAATGAATGGAGGTGCGTTTGAAATCATGATCTTTTTGGCTGGATTCACCAGCGGGAGAACAGGGGTGAAAGTATCACGAACCACAACACCGTGTTCAACAACCTTCTCAACTTTGGCCACATCATCCAGAAAAATGACAAAAGCGCTGTTCATGCGAGAGGCAGATTTCACACTTTCAAAACCTACAACCTCTCCAACAGCGTAGCTCGCCTCCTCCATCGAAACGCCGACACTCGGAACTATTTTAACCGCATGCCGGCGTGTGAGCTTCTCCAGCTCCACATGGCCACTGACAACGGGCATGATGCCCGACTGCCGACCGCTCTACCAAACTGAACCACCTGAACCAACACACGCTACTAACACACAAACTAAACAAGAAAATAAACACATACAAAACCTCACAACAGATAGAAAAAGAGCAAAGATAGAAACTCACTCACTCCGTAGACTCACTCCATGCTCACTCCACACTCACGCATGCGCTCAGAGAGAGAGAGAGAGAGAGAGACAGAGAGAGAGGGAGAGACAGAGAGAGAGGGAGAGAGAAGAGAGAGAGGGAGAGAGAAGAGAGAGGGAGAGAGAAGAGAGAGAGACAGAGAGAGCGAGACAAAGAGAGGGAGAGAGACAGAGAGCGAGACAAAGAGAGAGAGAAGAGAGAGAGGGAGAGAGAGAGACAAAGAGAGAGAGAGAGAAGAGAGAGAGGAAGAGAGAGAAGAGAGAGAGACAGAGAGAGAGAGACAGAAGAGAGAGAGAGAGAGACAGAGAGAGAGACAAAGAGAGAGAGAGAGAAGAGAGAGAGGGAGAGAGAGAAGAGAGAGAGAGACAGAAGAGAGAGAGAGAGAGACAGAGAGAGAGACAGAAGAGAGAGAGAAGAGAGAGACAGAAGAGAGAGAGAGAGTGACAGAGAGAGAGACAAAGAGAGGGAGAGAGACAGAGAGAGAGAGACAGAAGAGAGAGACAGAGAGAGAGAGAGAGAAGAGAGAGAGAGCAGACAGAGAGAGGGAAATGTAAAGGATTATCACTTTAATAAGAATATATTTATCGATCAAAAGTGTCAGAAACACAAATGTGTGTCGTCTCCTGTGTCACATGATCTGCTGTTTTTGGACTTAATAGATCGAACCAACTGGATCCAGATCCAGATCCAGATCCAGATCATCAGTCCTTCACTTCCCTGCTGTTTATTTCTCGGTCTGTTTTAGAGGATGTGGCAGGTATAACACAGTAATGTAATAGTAATCATAATAATCATGAGTAATAATAATGACAGTGATATCTGTGGTTGTTTTCCAGAGCGGAGCAGACAGATCCTTCATCCTCCAGCTGTGATGTTGGATCTGGACTGGGATCTGGACTGGGATCTGGACTGGGATCTGGACTGGGATCGGTGCTGCAGGACACAACGTCCGCTGATAAGGTCTTTAAAAACCAACAGGCTTCTATTACAACCAATTATATAATGTAAAATGATACTATTTAATAAGCAGTGGTCTTTAACTAACTACTAACTTCATTAATAATCCTTAGTGAGTTGTTTTTTTTA
>NC_135999.1:250898-285898 GCF_048128805.1 Centroberyx gerrardi
TTAATTACCATGGTGCTCATGAAGAATAGAGTCGACTTCACCGCACTGTGATGTGGTTTCATAGCACTCAGTATAGAGGAGTGAGTCTCTTTTGGCTGTTGAAGATCTTTGTTTGGTGGACGGAGCTGCAGCACTCTCCTTCTGATGTGATGTCTGCTAGATGGACCGGCAGCTGGTCAGAGAGGAGGTGGAGGAGCTGGAGATGTTGACCTCTGACCCCCGGGCCGACGAGGTGCAGGCGGCCCTGCAGGCCTGGGAGGAGCTCGGCTGGAGTTTGGCCGACAACCGCAACGCTCTCCTGCAGCTCCAGCAGCTTCAGGCCTTCCTCGGCTCTTACCTGGCCATGATGTGAGTGTTGTTCGTGTTATTTAATCCGGTGATTTGTCTTAATGCCATGCTGCAGTCAGATTATCTTTATATTATTTTATATTAGATTATTAGTGAGAAAGGGCTGAAGACACTGGCTGAGTTTTCAGATTTGTTTGGTTTTCTTGGTCTGGTCTGGTCGGCTGCAGTGTGAAGCTACAGGACTGAAATCTGAGTGACACTGGGAACAGCCAATGGGAGTTCAGATACAGGAGGAAGAAAAAGAAAAATAATCGAAAGAGAAGTCACATTTAACAACAACGCCCACTCACAAGGACAGTTTATATCAGTCAGATTCCCAACTCCACTTGCTCCACTCTTTTTGAGTTGTTGAGGGAATAAATTTCATATAAAATGGTATTAAACAGCAATATGCCTGGATCAATTCACAAGTACAAATTAAGTGAAACAATCTCAGAATTCATCAGTATCACTTCAAAACACATTTGTAATGTAAATGTGAACTGTAGCTTCTGTACCACAGAACAAGAAACACTGGAACAGATATTTTATAATTATATTTACAGTGAACTGTTCTGAACCGATCTGATCCAGGGTTAGTTGTCAGTATGTCTGGGCAAGTCAGGCTGAGTCTGGGCTAGTTCAGCTGAGGCTGGGCTAGTCAAGCGGAATCTGGACTACTCAAGGGGAGTCTGGACTAGTCAGGCTGAGTCTGGGCTAGTTCAGCTGAGTCTGAGTTAGTCAGGGGGAGTCTGGACTAGTCAGGCTGAGTATGGGCTAGTTCAGCTGAGGCTGGGCTAGTCAGGCTGAGTCTGGGCTAGTTAATCTGAGTCTGGACTAGTCAGGCTGAGGCTGGGCTAGTCAGGCTGAGGCTGGGCTAGTTCAGCTAAGTCTGGGCTAGTCGGGGGGCGGCTGGACTAGTCAGGCTGAGTCTGGGATAGTCAGGCTGAGTTTGGGCTAGTTCAGTTGAGTCTGGGCTAGTTAGGGGGAGTCTGGACTAGTCAGGCTGAGTCTGGGCTAGTCAGACTGAGTCAGGTATAGTCAGGCTGAGTCTGAGTTAGTTAGGATTAGGGTTGGGTTCAGCTAGTTCAGCTGAGGCTGGGCTAGTCAGGCGGAGTCTGGGCTAGTTCAGCTGAGTCTGGGTTAGTCAGGGGGAGTCTGGACTAGTTAGGGGGAGTCTGGACTAAGTCAGGCTGAGTTTGGGCTAGTTCAGCTGAGTCTGGGCTAGTCAGACTGAGTCTGGAGTAGTCAGGCTGAGTCTGGGCTAGTCAGGCTGAGTATGGGCTAGTTCAGCTGAGTTTGGGCTAGTCAGGGGGCGTCTGAACTAGTCAGGGGGAGTCTGGGTTAGTCAGGGGGAGTCTGGACTAGTCAGACTGAGACTGGGCTAGTCAGGCTGAGTCTGGGCTAGTTTGGCTGAGGCTGGGCTAGTTCGACTGAGTCTGGGCCAGTTCGGCTGAGTCTGGGCCAGTCAGGAGGAGTCTGGACTAGTCAGACTGAGGCTGGGCTAGTCAGGCTGAGTCTGTGCTAGTCAGGCTGAGTCTGGGCTAGTTCAGCTGAGGTTGGGATAGTCAGGTTCAGTCTGGGCTAGTCAGGCTGAGTCTGGGCTAGTTCAGCTGAGTCTGGGCTAGTCAGGGGGAGTCTGGACTAGTCAGGCTCAGTATGGGCTAGTTCAGCTGAGTCTGGGCTAGTCAGGGGGAGTCTGGGTTAGTCAGGGGGAGCCTGGACTAGTCAGGCTGAGTCTGGGTTAGTCAAAGGGAGTCTGGACTAGTCAGGCTGAGTATGGGATAGTCTGGCTGAGTTTGGGCTAGTCAGGGGGCATCTGGACTAGTCAGGCTGAGTCTGGGCTAGTCAGGCTGAGTTTGGGCTAGTCCAGTTGAGTCTGGGCTAGTCAGGGGCAGTCTGGACTAGTCAGGCTGAGTCTGGGCTAGTTCAGCTGAGTCTGGGCTAGTCAGACTGAGTCTTGGCTAGTCAGGTTGAGTCTAGGCTTGTTCAGCTGAGGCTGGGCTAGTCAGGCTGAGTCTGGGCTAGTCAGGCTGAGTCTGGGCTATTTCAGCTGAGTCTGGGCTAGTCGGGGAATCTGGACTAGTCAGGCTCAGTATGGGCTAATTCAGCTGAGTCTGGGCTAGTCAGGGGGAGTCTGGGTTAGTATGGGGGAGTCTGGACTAGTCAGACTGAGTCTGGGCTAGTCAGGCTGAGTCTGGGCTAGTTCGACTGAGTCTGGGCCAGTTCGGCTGAGTCTGGGCAAGTCAGGGGGAGTCTGGACTAGTCAGACTGAGGCTGGGCTAGTCAGGCTGAGGCTGGGCTAGTCAGGCTGAGTCTGGGCTAGTCAGGGGGAGTCTGGTAGGCTGAGTCTGGGCTAGTTTAGCTGAGTCTGGGCTAGTTCAGCTGAGTCTGGCCTAGTCAGAGTGAGTCTGGCCTAGTCAGGCTGAGTTTGGGCTAGTTGAGGTCTGGGTTAGTTGGGGGTGGGGGGGGACACTGAAAGACTTAACCAATTTAAAAAAAGACATTGCATCAGATTTCCTGATGGGGGGGGGGGGGGTACCAGTATTAGTATTAGTATTAGTATTAGTATAATAATTAGTGTTAGTATTAGTATTAGTATAATAATTAATACTACATACGGTTTGTCGCCAGCAGACCACCACTGTGAGGAGACCACAACATTGAGCATTTAGTGCATCATGATAAAGGGCTATATTTGAAAAGGCGATATAGTCTATATCAATACAGATGAAATCAGTCAGGGATTGCCATTGCCATTTTTATCACTTTAATTTGGTAACTTTCAACAATAAATATTTAAATTAACCAACACCAGGTAACAATAAATTCTAATAAACTATAACGTTGTCTAATAACAAACTATAAACAATTAAAAGGTGGAGTAAAGGGATGGACATGTAGAGAGAGGCACTGAGCCTCTTGATGCCGTTCCCCCGGCAATGGAAATGTTGTTGGTCCTTGCACTACTGAGAAGGTCAGTCATTTTTGCACATTTTGATGCCTCAGCTTCACGGGCCTTTATTTTTTGTCCCTTTTCGTTTTTTGGAAGGATTCCTTTCCGTTTTGTTAAGTTTTACTGCTGTCTGATTGCGCCGATTGGCTCATCTGACGCGAGGGGTGGAGGCATCGCTCACTCACCGCTCTCTCACTCTCTCTCTCACTCTCTTTCTCACTCACTCACTGCTCTCTCTCGCTCACCCCCCCCCCCTCTCTCTCTGTATAACTGTAAAAATAAAAAAAAGGAAAATACGGGAGATTTACGGGGAAAATGACCAAACGGAAGCACGGCGGGAGAGGGGGTGAAAATAGAGGAGAAACCCGGGAAAAACAGGAGAGTTGACAGGTCTGGGCTGAGCTCAGCTGCTGCTGTCCATGAGGCAGACTGTCATCTGGCCGGGGGGGGGGGGAGGGGTCGCAGTGTGACGCAGTGACGGACGGTCAAAAGCGGCTGGCTGGCTATGCATTTGTTATTTTCTTTCACATGAACTATTATGAAAAATATACATTATTGATTTAAATGAATAGTACCTAATGTAAAATATCAGATAGAAGCATATTATGCATACTCAGAAGCATATTATGCATATGCGACTAGTGAGGGGGGGCCAGTAGGGGGGCCAGCGATTGTATCAGGGTGGCCGTGGCCCCCCCTGGCCACCCCTTGGCGGCGCCATTGGCAAGCATGCTGCTGGAGGGGGCCGAGTGGAGGGCCTATGACTGGGATATGATCTGGTCTCAGATCAGTCTGTTCAGATTGAGTCTGTAAACCTTCACACTGCCAGATAATCTGTTTGGACCGCTGGTCCTGACCAAGCCTCAGATTTGGGATTCTGTCCAAATATGGTGTTAATCAGCCCGATTATCTTATAGTGTGTTCCCAGCTCTAGTCGGTACCATGTGTGTCAGTATGTGTTTTTGCACCAATACTGCAATACTAACTCCTGTAAAATCATTGTACCAGGACATTAAAGAATTTTGATTCTGATCATTGGGCCTCATGCAAGAACCACTCGTATGAACAGATTCATTCTTAAGTCACTCGTACAAGCGATTTAAGAGAACTTGCTGCCTGTCATACAAGTCACGTACAATTAACCGCCTTGCTTTTTGCATCTAATTTCATGTCAAGCCATTTCTTTTTATTATTTCTGTGATGGTGCCCTAACGACAAATCACTAGTCCTATAATATTCGTAGAATACTCCGATAGGGACTTACAGTGTCTGTGGTACTCAATAGTGAGTTTGACCTTATCTATATTATATTTTTGTCTTCTGTAGTATCACTATAATACTCCTATAGGGAATTATAGTTTTGTTGTGATATTTATTTAGTATTCGTCTAAAATGTATAGGAATACTATAGTTGTTTTCCCATAAGGGAACGCACAACAGACCACACTGCATTAACAGCACAAGTAATTTTTTCCCATTCCTTGGCTTTAGCAGGGTCTTTAATTCCACTATTGACGCTATTAAATAAGGACTTCAATCTTAGAGCTGGTAGAATTCTTCTTACTCTTCCGTGTCGTTTTTATGGATGAAGCTTCCCGACATATGGGCCGGACGCCAATTATGCTAATTCACAATTCTCATGAATGCCCATTCATTTAGAACAATGTTTACGGAGGTCATTTACGACAGTTTTCTGAAGATACGAGTGTTGGGTGAATCTGACGTGGCACACTCGTACGAGTCCACCTCACGAAAAAAGTAAGAGAAATTTAAGATAAGAATACGAACATGTTCTTACATGAGACCCAATGTCTGCTATCTGTCAACAGTTCTTGGGCTGAAGAAACCCGAGCTCACATTTTCTCTGAGGTGTTGATGCAAAAGTCGACACAAGGGGAGTCAGCCGAGCTCTCCAACCTGGACCTCAGAATCCAGCAGAAGTTTGAAGACTTTGATGATCTGGTTGAATCAGGCCGAAGGCTCGTCAAACACAGACATCACCTGGCGGACAGAGTAAGTTCATTCAGGGATTTCAGTTCAGTTTCCTTCAGATTTCTCAGCATTTATATTATTTTTATTGGATTTTTTTAGGGTTATTTCTTTGTCTCTTTGTGACTGAAAACTGCTATGCAATTATTATTACTAGTAGTAGTTCTAGCAGCAGCAGTAGTAGTAGTAGTAGTAGTAAAAATAGTAGTAGTAGTAGTAGTAGAAGTAGTAGTAGGCTAGTAGCAGTAGTAGTAGTATTAGTAGCAGTAGTAGTAGTAGCAGTAGAAGTAATGCTAGCAGTAGTAGTAGTAAAATCAAAACACACCACACACTTAACTGTTGTTAATGTGTATTGGTATGTAGTGGTGCCGTCATTGAGAGTTTCAGCCGGTCACAGCAGCTCCCACGTTTATCTACTTTTTCGATACTTTTTCTAATTTTCTGTCTACCTTTGCTACTTTTTTTGCTATTTTATTGCACTACTTTGAATTATTTTGCACTAAACTTTTCAATGTTCTAGCTCTATGCTTAGTGCTAGTAATTTATCTGCAAAGTTTTAGCTGGACAGCAGACGGACAGACAATGCTTGTCTATACGCAAGAGGCGCTTCTTGCGCTTCAGGCTAAAGCAGCCTCTCCGCCGGCAGGAATACCAGCAGATAAGGAGACACAGACGGGGAACGAGAGCCGGTGTGAGGGTGAGGAACAAGAGGGAGAGGAATAGGAGATTCAAACCTTGCCTTCCATTGGTGGTCATGGGGAACGTGAGATCGCTGGCCAACAAGACGGACGAACTCTCAGCCCTGGTGGGCAGTCAACGTCAGTACCAGGAGAGCAGTGTGTTGTGCTTCACGGAGACACGGCTGAATGGGAATATTCCGGACTGTTCAGTTGAAGTAGCCGGCTTCACGCTAGTGCGGGCGGACAGGGAGAAACAAAGCGGTAAGAAGAAAGGAGGAGGTCTTAGGAGGTGGTGTAACCCAGGACACATTACTATGAAAGAACGCATCTGTACTCCAGATATCGAGCTGTTGGCTGTGGGTTTGAGGCCATACTATCTGCCCTGAGAGTTTTCACATGCCATTGTTGCTGTTGTTTACATCCCACCGTCTGCAGTGGCGGCCGCGCGCTAGTGACGTCATCCACTCTACAGTAGCAGGATTACAGACACATCACCCCAGCGCCTTCATGACAGTTAATGGAGACTTCAACCATGTCCCGCTCTCCAGAACCCTGACTGACTTCACACAGTATGTGACCTGCAAAACAAGGAAGAACAAGAGCTTTGACCTGCTGTTTGCTAATGTGAAAGAAGCATACAGCTCCACTGCCCCCCTCCCCCTCTCGGCAGATCAGATCACAACCTGATACATCTTGTACCGACGTACAAGCCTGTTGTCAGGCAGCAGTCCGCCACCACCAGGACTGTGTTGGTGTGGTCTGAGGAGGCTGAGGAGGCCCTTCAGGACTGTTTCCAGACGACAGACTGGGAGCTGTTCAAGGAGGACTACGGGGAGGACATCGAGGATCTCTCCCATTGGATCACAGACTACATCCACTTCTGTGAGAGCAGCGTTATCTCCACCAAGAGGGTGCGCTGCTTTCCAAACAAAGCTGTGGATCACAAAGGACATTAAAGCCCTTCTCAACAGAAAGAAGAGAGCTTTCATGGCTGGAGACAGGGAGGAAGTCAACTCTGTCCAGAGGGAGCTGAAGAGGGAGCTGAGGGAGGCCAAGAACAGCTACAGGGGGAGACTGGAGAGGAAGCTCCAGCAGAACGATGCTAAGGAGGTGTGGAAGGGGATGAAAACGATCACCGGCTACAAACAATCAGGTCCATCCGTGGAGGGGAGCCAGGAACATGCAAATGAGCTAAACCTGTTTTTCAATAGGGTTGACTCAGAAAGACAGTCTCGCCCCCCAACCACCACCACTTCTGCCCCCATCCACACCTCTGCTGCTGCCCCCCCCCCCCCTCCCCATAATTCTCCCAGCCCCAGTCTGTCTTTCACATCAGAGGACAGTTCAACACCCCCCCTCCCTCCCTCCAGCCCATTCATCACATCTGGCCAGGTGAGACGGCAGCTCTCCAAGCTGCAAATAAACAAAGCAAAGGGTCCAGACAGCATCAACCCCAGGGTGCTCAAGGCGTGCGCTGGGCAGCTTGCAGGAGTGTTCCAGCACCTCATCAATCTCTCTCTGAGTTTGAAGAAGGTGCTCCAGCTGTGGAAGACCTCCTGCATTGTCCCGGTGCCCAAGAAAGGACGTCCCAGCGCTCTCAATAACTACAGGCCAGTCGCTCTGACCTCACACGTCATGAAGACCTTTGAGAGACTGGTTCTGCAGCATCTCAGGCCCCTGTTGGTCGGCTCCCTGGACCCCCTGCAGTTCGCTTACCAGGCCCACATTAGAGTGGAGGACACCATCATCTACCTGCTCCACAGGGCTTACTCACACCTGGAGAGAATCATGTTCTTTGACTTCTCCAGTGCCTTCAACACCATCCAGCCCCTCCTGCTGGCAGAGAAGCTCTCTGAGATGCAGGTAGACCACAACCTTGTGGACTGGATTATTGACTACTTCACTGGCAGGCTGCAGTACGTCCGGCTGTAGGGCGGCCTGTCAGACGAGGTGGTGGGCAACACCGGTGAACCCCAAGGAACCGTACTGTCACCATTTCTTTTCACCCTCTACACCTCGGACTTCAACTCTGGATCGTTCCACCTACAGAAGTTCTCTGACGACTCCTCCTGTCGGCTGCATCACGGAGGACACTGAGGAGAATACAGAGAGCTGGTAGAGAGCTTTGTAGGTCGGTGCGACAACAACCACCTCCAGCTCAACATCAGGAAGACCAAGGAGCTGGTGGTGGACTTCAGAAGGAGCAGAAAGCCCCCAAACCCCGTCACCATCCAGGGGGAGGAGGTGGAGATGGTGAACTCCTATCGGTTCCTGGGAGTGCAGCTCAACAACAAAGTGGACCGGTCGGACACTGAGGCTCTGCAGGAAAGGACAGAGCAGCTGTTCTTCCTGAGGAGACTCAGGTCCTTCAACGTGAGCAACAGGCTGCTGCAGATGTTCTACCAGTCTGTAGCAGCCAGTCTCTTCTTCTTCTGTGGTGTGCTGGGAGGCGGCATCAAGGCAGGAGAAGCCAACAGACTGAACAAGCTGGTGAGGAAGGCTGGCAGAGAGGAGGATGAGGGGAAAGATCAATGCCATCCTGGAGAACCCCTCTCACCCAGACCTGGACTTGGACCCTAGCCCCTCAGAGCCCCACCCCTCCCCTTCCCTCATCCGCACTAATGACTGAACTCCTGATAATGTATATATACGCAGGGGTTAAAGTGGGCCGGAACAATCCGGAACGACGTTCCGGCACCTTTGATTAATAAGTAAATAAATCTGATTGGCAGTTTCATATATAATAATGTCAAGCGAGTTCACAGGGCTGCCAACTCTCACGCATTGACCGTGAGACTCACGCATTTCACACGCTCTCACGCCACAAGTCGCAGTGAAAAACAAATTCATAACTGATAACATCGCGGCGCGAAAAGAGACGCTGACAGGAGAGATGAGACAGAGCAGCACCGTGCAGCAGAGAGTTATTCAGACCATCTGAATAGAGAGAAATATACACAAATCTATTATATTGTAATTTATTCCCATGCATGGTGCTCAGAGTAATCTCTTCTGCGTCTCTCCCTCTCCTCTCGCGCCGTGCGCACCAGGCAGGAGTGAGAGTGAGTTGCTATGGTTACGGGACACTCTGTGTCTGTCGCTCTGAAACTTTCTCAAGATTCCCAATAATAGGTTTTTAGGTTAGTATGCCTATGCAAAATCATGAATGTAAGCACCTCAATGCTGAAATCTAGTAATATAACATAATTTTACATTTTTGGTTAACATTATACAGGGTTGCTGTTTCTTGACTTAATCCAAGAGGTTAGGTGGTGTAGAAATGCAGGAAATTTGTTTTAAATTACCATTTTTTTCTGACCCCCCCCACCAATTATGTATTTTAGCCCCCCCTCCCCCCCCCCCACCTGCCAAATCCCACTTTAACCCCTGTATATATGTATACGCATTTATTATTATTATTATTATTATTTGCATTTTTGCACTGTCTCTATAGTCTCTATATTATGTACATTACCTCTATTGTTTTATCTTAGTACCTCTTCTTTTTTATTATCTTATTGCACTTATTGTATTTGTTTTCCTGGTACTGTCTGCCAGTTGCTGCTGTGGCACCTGAATTTCCCCAAGGGGATTAATAAAGTGCTATCTTATCTTATCTTATTGCTGATCCAAGATGGCTCCTGAAATGAAACTCTTCATCTGTTTTGTCTTTCACCTTCTTCATCCACAGATAAAGGAAAGGACTGAGGAGTTGCAAAGCATGCTGGGATGGATTTTGGTCCACTGGAAGGCACAGAAAGAGCAGCTGGGCAGAGAGTCAGATTCAACACAAGACTCTCTCCCACATCAACAGTCCCAGGTTCTTATTAGCTGAGCTTCATACTGAAACTAACTAGCAGCTCCACCGAGAACGACAACATTAGATATGTACCATTTAAAAAGGTGCCACTTACTCTTAAACAAGCACAGATCCTGTGCAGACCCACAGCGCGCCCTCTAGAGGCTATTTGACGAAGTGCAGGCTCTGTGCAAACTATATATAACTATAAAAAATAATTAGTAGCATACAATGAAAGCATGGAAAATTATAGGAAGGATAATAGCTAAGTGAAGACAAAATGTTAACTATATTTTAGAGATGATGATTTTTTCCAAAATGGATACAACATTTTGGAATGGAACTGGTCACATGTATGTGCATATATGTGTATATGTGTATATAGTCGACTATATACACATATGCACATACACACATGTGCTGTACATACACAACACCTCGGTTCATATCTCGTCACTTAAAGATAATATCTTGATAAAATATGCCAAACTGTACACATATATATATATATGTGTGTGTGTGTGTGTGTGTGTGTATGTATAGCCATTGAGTATTTATTATTTAGCTTGTGTCCTTGCAGACCATACTGTAGGATTATTATTGTATTATTACAGTTTGGGATTTTTCATTAGTTTTTATTTTTATATAGTTTTCATTTTTTATTTCAGTTTAGTTTCAGTTAGTTTTCACTGTGGGTTTGGTAGTTTTTTTTGTTTGTTTTGCAAAAAAAGCCAAAAATTCCTTTCCTAAAATTTCTCATCTTTTTTATCCTGCACATAAACAAAAAGGTGTAAACTACATTTCACATATATTTATTTTAAGTACATAAGTACATAGCACCCAGTTTTAGTTTACAATAATAATGTTGGTGCCAACTGGGTATTCTGGGGAAAGAATGGATGCATAACATTTTTAAAATTAACTCTTACTGTAAGTTATTGTTAAGAATGTTTTTTGTCCTTTGCAGCTTCAGTCTCCATCATCAGAGTCAGATGAGCGGTTAGAGCGACAGGAAAGAGCTGAAGAGCCAGAAGAAGAGCGTTCAGGAGTCCGGACAGAAAACGTCCGGGGCTCATCTGATGAGACGGCCTCGCCTCCCGGTGTGTTTGTGGAGGATTCCTGCGCTGCTGTTTCCCCAGTAGGTGGAAGTATTAGCGTCATCCTGACCTTTGACCCTCAGACAGAGGGAAACCAAAGCCATGGACCTGCTGAGCGTCAGCTGTCCACAGAGCCGGTACATCGGGTCAGTATCCATCTAACAACCAATCGAACTCTAGCTTTAGCTTGTGTTAGGGAGGAAGCGACTGACTCACTGTGAACACACACTTCACTAGGCGCCACACACCCATTCATTTTCAATGAGAAGCGGCAAAGCATGATGGGATAGCTTGCTGTGCGGGGAAAGTGGGCAGCGCTGTGGGGGAAGACAGAAAACTGCGGCACAGCAACCAATCAGATTTGAGCAAAAGATCTGATGTGTAAATTCTCCCCCTTGCCAAACATTAGTTCCTAGTTCCACTTTCTCATCGTGGAGGAGCAGCTGATAATCGCTGTGAAAACGGCGGTATCTGTAGATAAACGGTTTTCCTCTGTTGATCCATGGTAGACAATAAAAAAGTACTCTTAACTCTGTTTTTTACTTAATGTTCTCCTATCAAAAATCAAACTGGAACGCATGTGATCCATCAGGGAATCACATCATCAAATACAATGTAAAATAATCTGAGAGTGCCAAAGTCATTTAACTTACACTCTTATCCAGAAGGCTTTACAACCAGTGAGCAGGTAGGTTCAGTGATGGAGGACAGGGGTCAAACCTGTGTCTGTTTGGTTACGGGACAGTCTGAACACCAGGCTGCCCTGCCGCTTTATGAGAGGTGAAGAAAACAGTCAGTAAGTGTAAAGACGAGCAAACATCTAAGTCCATCAGGCTGCCATCCCGCCTGCTGGCTCAGATTTCAGTGTAACACCAGTTTGTAAGTTTCTTCATATTCTGATCAGACTAGTTTATCAGAGCAGAGCTGCTCTGGAGGCAGAAATTATCTCATTGGTTGAGTTAAACTTAGATGGGCGGAGCCAAAGGACCACAGTTTTTTGGAGTACAAGTTAGCTTAGTGGTAAACTTGAATGGCAGAGCGACCAACAGTACTGGGCAGCTCCCAGTATGAATGTATAGAACTGTATGAAGCCTTCACTGGATGAATCAAAGTTTTAAAAAAATCATCTCTCCTGCTGACACCTGCTCTTTACTCCCTGTAGGTCAGCACATATTTACAAGTCACCGATGGAAACAGTCCTGTCTGTAAAGATTCGGCCACGAGTCTCGGCTCCACCAACGCTACTAAAGTCAGCACCATCATTCTCCCTCCATCTCCCTCCACCGGTTCAGTCTCCACCCTAAACCTGAAGCCAGCAGGCAGGAGGAGGAAGCGATCCGCCCACAGACACACAGTGACTGGTCTGACTGGTCTGGCCGGTCTGACTGGTCTGGCTGGTCTGGCCGGTCTGACTGGGCTGACTGTCGGGCGGACAGGAAGGGAAGTGACGGGCCGCAGAGCCAACACCTGGCCTCAGGAAGGAGAAACCAGTGGACGGATCTCACCTGGAAGTCCAGGCAACACAGAAATACAGCTGTACATTAAAAATAACTCAGTTGTCAGCGTTTCACCAGAAGACACTGCAGACAGCCCCGATGCTCCGATCATTCAAGATTACATCAAGTCCAGAGAGACGAGCACGGATCAGGAGAAGAGCCGCTACAGCATCCCTCTAGGATCAACACTGAGGTTCGACCTACCCACGAACTGGGAAGACATCTCCAGCTTCAGCTCCAGAGGCTTCACTGTCACAGGAAAGCCTTCAGAGAAGACCGGGAACTCTGGTGGTCCAAGCCCTAACCCTTCAGAGAAGACCGGGAACTCTGGCGGTCCAAGCCCTAACCCTTCAGAGAAGACTGGGAACTCTGGCGGTCCAAGCCCTAACCCTTCAGAGAAGACTCTCTTGTCTAATCTGTACAGAGCTGCAGGCCAGAGCGAACAGGCCGACCTCTCATCCAAAGCTACCAGAAAGACCTTCACTGTGAACTCAGAGAGAGCAGCGTCTGAAGATCAGGCAGAACTTCAGGCTGTTTTCTCAGAGTCGACCTCCGGTCTGAGTCCAGAGGAGGAAGCTGAAGATCGGTGTGACCTCTTGACCCCACAGCGACCCTCCTCCTCCACCGCCTTCTGCTGTAACAGAAATGCTGCAGACGAACTCACTGTACAAGAAGGTATTTCAGATGTGCACAAGCAAAGCTCTGAGCCCTGCTGTCTGACTGCAGCTGAAAACACTGAACTGTTCCACCATCATGAATGTTTCAGTGTTCACACCAAGATTTGTGACCTCAGAAGTCACATTTATTTCTCTGCTAAACAGCAGCCGTTCACCAGCCGCTCTAGCTTAAATTGGCTTTCCACCACAACTGCAAACTCCTTAAATCCCTGTATGAGCCTCTCCGGTCGAGTTGTCGTCTGCTCAGAGGAAAACTGCAGCATCTGCTCTTACGGTTCAACACCTGGGACTACAGCGGGACAGGAAACCTGCAGAGCGTCAGAGAAGAAGTCAGATCCTCTTCGTCCAGATCGCTGGCAGTTTGAGGAGGTGGAAGACGAACTGGAGGATATCTGGAGCGCTGCAGACAGGGAGAGAGCGCCGTGACCTGCAGCCAAACATTCAGTCATGCTTTCTTTCATTTTTTTTACCAGCTTATTCCTGTTCAGGGTCACCGGGGGGGGGGTTGGAGCATATCCCAGCATGCACTGGGCAGAAGGCAGGGAGACTAACAGACAGACAGACTCTCCCATTCATATCTATGGACAGTTCAGAGTCTCCAGCAGAACCTGCAGACTGAACAGAGAGGAAATAAAGGGAATTGAATCCGCGACCTTCTGGCTGCAGGCCACACTGAACACTGATCCAAACCTTTAGATGTTGAACAGATGTCGATGCACCGACGTCAAAAAGCCTGTAAATAGAGAAACGTTGAATTAAAGTCTGCAGTCGTCCAAATCACCGGAAGGTTCAGTTCAAACCGTTTCCAAAGCTGTTTTTATTTTTACTGTGCTGTTATCAGATGCATGCTGGGTAACTTTGTCCACCTGCAACAAAACTAGATGTTTAATAGAACAGGACTGATGATGTAGAGTCGATACATTTATTGCCGTGCGACACAAAGTGTTTGGGAATTTGTTTATTCACGTTTTCTGCTGTAACTGTGGGATCAAACCTGTGAGCTTCAGGTTACAGGACGCTCTCTGCCACCTAAAGGATATTTCATATATCATACAGCACTCATTATATATCACACAGCACTCATTATATATCATATAGCACTAATATCATATATCATATAGCACTAATATTATATTTTATATAGCACTCATTATATATCAAGTTCAAGTTCGTTTATTTATATAGCCCTTTATCACGAGCATGTCTCAGAGGACTTTACAGAGAATGAGCCTAGCTTGGGCTAACTAAACAAAATCAGTGGTGAACAGAAAGATATAGGACAAGCATAGCGAAAAGCACAACGTAGACAAGAGGAGATTTTAGCAAGACAAATAATCTATCTATTCTACATAGCCTAACCCTACCCGGCACCCCCAGCCTTAGACCCTAATGCACACAAGGAAAAACTACCAAGAAAAACCCAGTAGGAAAAACTTGGAAGAAACCTTGGGCGGGCTGAGGCAAATAGGGATTCCCCTCCCCCGGGACGGATTAGCGTGCAATAGGTGCCGGGCAAAACACTGACAGAATCATGGACAACAACAATGACAGGAAAAAGCAGAGAGAGACAAAAAGAAAGAGGCAGCATGCGGCGATGAGAGGGGGCTGAGGTCAGCAGGGGGGCAGCGGTCGTAATTCAGCGTCCAGGTGGGAACAGCAGCAGGGAAGAGGAAGGCACCACTGACGAAGGAAGAGCCAGGGCAGCACCCGTCACTGCCAGGTAGAACACTGACCTGGAGTCAGAGAAGAGGAAAGAAACGCAGCCGCACACACACACACACACACACAACACACCCAGATACACACGTACAGAGGAAGAGGAGGAGAAAGCTGCACACAGAACACACAGGGTAAGAGACACGATAGGTGGGAGCAGCATCAGGATGGGACAGAGGCTTCTCAGACTGCACCGGAGTCTGAGAAGGGGAGAGAGGAAGAGGAGAAAACGGCAGCAACAGAACACACAGGAGACACGTTAGGTGGGAGCAGGACCAAGGCCGGCGCCGACGACCGCCAGGCCGGAGCAACACCTGTCCACTGGCAGGTGGAGCACTGGACCGGAGTCTGGGAAGGGGAGAGAAGACAGCTGCACACAGAACACACGTCAGAGCACGTCGGGAGGGAGCGGCAGCAGGGATGGGACTAAGGCCTGCACTGCAGACCACTGCACTGCACCGGAGTCTGAGAACGGGAAGAGAAACAGCTGCGCGCAAAGACAACGAACATATCCAGGTGGGAGCAGCATATGGGATGGGACTAAGGCCAGCACTGAAGACCATCAGAGCCGGGGCAGTACCTGTCTGCTGACAGCTAGAAGACTGCACCGGAATCTGAGAGAAGGGGAGGAGAAAACCAGCCACGCACACACACACACACACACACACACACACAGAGCTGTGCAAAAGCAGCACAAGACCCAGACGTATTTGGCCACAGACACACTCGTACACAAAGCAGATAGGAAGTGATTAGACACAGTGTAACCAGGAGGTAGCCCTATGCTATGTTCCCAACGGCAAATTCCTATATAAATACTGTCTAAGCTAAGGTAAGAGAAAAGACTGTGTCGAACCCAAGCCAACGGTGCTAAGGTAGGTCGTATGATTGCGAGAATAAATATGTTTTGAGTCTAAATTTGAAAATTTTGACAGAATTAGCTTCCCTGACTGTAAGAGGTAGCTGGTTCCAGAGACAGGAGCTCAGTAGGAGAACGCTCTGCCTGCTGATTTTTTCTTGATTCTAGGGACAGTCAGGTAGCCAACATCCTGCGATAGGAGGCACGAGGGGGAATATAAGGGCCAGTGAAGGGAGGTCAGGATTGGAGTAATGTGGTCGAATTTTCTAGTTCTGGTTAGTATTCTGGCGGCAGAATTTTGCACAAGTTGTAGATTTTTTATACTGCAGTTAGGTAGGCCAGAAAGTAAGACATTACAGTAATCGAGTCTTGATTTGACTTTATTAAGGTTTCAGCATCCGCCGTATTTAGCAGGGAACGAATTTTCGAGATATTGCGAAGGTGGAAAAATGCTATCTTAGTGATTTCCTTAATGTGAGCATCGAATGAGAGAGCTGAGTTGAAAGTAACGCCAAGGTTTTTAACTGTGGAACTCTGGGTAATTAAGCAATCCCCAAAATTTAAAGTAAGGTCTGCAACGAGAGGCAGTTGGGTTTTGGGGCCAACAACTAGCATCTCAGTTTTGTTGGCATTTAGTCGCAAGAAGTTTTGTGACATCCAATTTGTGACAGCGGTTAGGCATAATTCTAGGTTTGAAAGTTGTAAGCGGTCGTCAGGTCTAATTGGTATGTAAATTTGAGTATCGTCTGCGTAACAGTGAAATTTAATACCATAACTGTGGAAAATTTCACCAAGGGGTAGCATGTAAATGGAGAAAAGCAGAGGTCCCAGCAGAGAGCCCTGCGGTACGCCAAAGTTAACTTCAGAGTATTCAGATATAGTATTTTTATGTGAGACACAATGCATTCTATTGGATAAGTAGGAATTATATATCATATAGCACTCATTATATATCATATTAAATATCATACAGCACATAATACTTTCCTTGTCAGGCAGGACGAGCTGCTGTCTGTCCTGTCAGGTTTATTTCTGCAGCCCTTGATCACAGCCTGTTTACTGAAATCTGACTAATCAATAATCAATCACAAAACAAAATGATCTAATACAGTGGACAAACAAAATGTTGTGACGTAATCTGCTGTCTCAACATAATATTTACTGTTCTTTAAGCGAATTAAACAAATCTTCCACTGCGGTGAGATAAATGCAGAATATTTTTAGATATCACAGATCATTATTAATGTTAACATTATGACATTTGATTCAATAACATTGTAGCATCTGATAATGTAATAAACTGATAAGAAATGCTGCATAATGTAATAACTTTTCAAAATGTAATAAAATGTCTAAATGGGTCAAAAATGTAATAAAAACTATTAATGTGATAAATTGCTAGATAAGGTAAAACTATCTTCACTATGGCAAAAGTTACAAACCTCATAATATAATAATCACCAGTTAATGTAATAACGTATTACATTATTATTACAATAATATCAGTCTGCAAGTGTAATTACACTTTACATTATTATTATCCAGCAGTTCAACCCATTTAAAAGGATTTTTATTACATTTTGACAAGTTATTACATTATCCATTTATTACAATCAGTCGCTACAAACATTATTGACCAAAGGCAATTTTCACTGGAAACGAGAAGTTATCAAACCTCACAGGCAGATATTTTTAGGAGTTTATTCTAATGAAGATTCCCCTCCTTCCCTGTTAGTGCAGTGAGTCGGCTGGTGTGGTTTCTCTGTTTGTCCATCAGGTGGCAGCCAAGCTCCACCGTCTGCTGCTTTGACTGGCTGAGAAAATTTATTGTATTTATTAGCTGGTTTATTAGGAGACAGAACAGAAACCTCAAAACTAGAGAAATAGTTAAAAATTGGTCTAAAAAAACAACAAAAATGAATTTAGAAAACAAGAATTAAAACAACAAGGAACAAAATGACAAAATGTAAGAAATCAGAAAAACAAAATAAATCAAAAGTGAAATCCAAAGTAAAATGTGTTCAGACAGAAAGAAAACACAAGGAAACTGTCTGAACGCACAGTGCCTTGCTCAAAGACACTCAGGAATCAAACCTGTGACTTTTCAGTCACACTTCGTCTCTATAAACCTGGACTAAATATATTTAGATATGCAAGACTCTTCAGGTGAAATGTGTTTAACTGGTGAGTTTTTACTCTCTACTGTAAAACTGACATTTCTTTCATGTTTAGTTCTTTTTAAATATGCTCAGACAGTAAAAATGGAAAATGTTGGGGATCCATGTTAAGGTTTGACTGAACTGGTTTTAGTAGACTGATATATTTCTGGATTGAAGCGGCAAATAGCTAATATAGAAAATATTCAATATTCAAATCTATAAAATATTCAATGTCTTTAAATTCAGAGTTGTTGTTGTTGTTTTTTTTCAGTTTTATTCTTGTCAGGGCTGAAAAGCCTCAAACATTTAGACCATTTTTTTTAATCTCCCATGGTTTCACTGTAACATTCCTATAACATTCCTATAATATTCCTATAGGAACGTATAGTTTTCAGCAGTTATCTAGTTCTTTATAGTTTGTATAAGAGATGATGTGTTGATGAAAAATAGGCGACGCTCCCGCCAGCGGCCGCTTGGTGGCAGAAAGCTCCAACATTTAGAAGTGAATTGATCTTTTCCTCCTGATTGATCCTGATCAGTTCAAACGGCTTTCTGAAGAAAAGTCCGCAGACTTCTCATGTTCAGATGTCGAGTTGAGCTTTTGGTTTCACAAGGGAATTCATTTAAAAACTCTAAACACCAAGAAGTACAGCAATCCTTTGAAGAAGGAAATCAAACAAAAATCAAACACCATAAGTCCCAATAGGAACACTATAGGAATACTATAGAGAAACCATAGGAGATCAAATAAACTTCGATAAGGCCATTATAAAGTCCCTATAAGAATACTGTAGGAATATTATAGGAATATTATAGTGACTTTATGGTTTCGACCTGAAGGGGCGGAGCTGTCACTGCTGCCTTCAGGTGCTGTGGGAAATATCAGAATTAAAATTTAAGCAACATGAAAGAGCAAAAGTGCAAAATTTTACCGAACTGTAAGATATTACAGTGATGGAAGGAAGCGCTGGGATGGAAAATAATAATGAGAAAGTCGTAAAACTTTTCCTGAAGTCAGATGATGTTTGTTAAGGAGCCAGGTCGACAAGTGATGGATTTTAATATCATACATTACTGCTTGGTATACTATGTAAATAATTATTACTGTATGTTCTCTTAAGTCTTTCCCCTTTAGTTGCCATAAATGTTAATAAACTGATTAAAACATAAAGTACGTGATGCACATTTTCTCCTTTCTTGATTTTAAGAACAAATGAAAGTTTACTTTCTACTAGACTTCATTTTGTTGATTTGTTCCAAAAACATTTAAATGCACAACAGCTGGCAGTAGAAGGGATGAAGGCAAGACTGGATATAAATGTATATATTTATGTTTAGTTGAAGTTTTGCTACACATATGTATGACTGACTGTGCTAAGACAAGATCAGATCTAAAGCTGACTAAAACCCACGAAGAAGAGCAGAACAGTCTGATCAGCTTGGCGTTATAAAGAGAGTTAGAGACAAAAACCTACCAAACATCAAACCCATGGAAGAGGCACTTTAGCTTCAGCAATAGCGAAGAAGGAGGAGGAGGAGGAGGAGGAGGCAGAGTTTACGAGGAGCACCTGAATGCAGCACAAGCCGAACCAAAGCAGGCGGAGAGAGAGAGAGAGAGAGAGAGAGAGAGAGAAAGAGAGAGAGTTTGAGCAGCAGATCGAGGAAACACAAACAGGATAAAGATCTTTGTTTTAGAAACCAACAGAAACCAGCGTGAAGTTAAAGGTTCCCGATAGAGACGGATTCTAATGTGAAGTTAAAGGCTTCGATAGAGAC
This sequence comes from Centroberyx gerrardi, assembly GCF_048128805.1. Classification (NCBI taxonomy): domain Eukaryota; kingdom Metazoa; phylum Chordata; class Actinopteri; order Beryciformes; family Berycidae; genus Centroberyx; species Centroberyx gerrardi. Next base: position 270,430 of record NC_135999.1, read on the forward strand.
GGATTCTAATGTGAATTTAAAGGGATTTCTACCGAGCGACTGGACATGGATCTGTACGGAGGTAGGACAGACCTTCAACTTCAACTATGTGTGTGTGTGTGTGTGTGTGTGTGTGTGTGTGTGTGTGTGTGTGTGTGTGTGTGTGTGTGTGAAGTAACTTTCTGATGATTCATAATCCAGTCAGATAATTTTAAAGTTCCAGTCGAACTGCGCTCCAGTGTTAAAGGTGCAGTCCGTCCAAACGGATTGGATACTCATTTAACTGTTCAGTTATGTTTTCTGTAAGTTAATTCTTCATTTAAAGGATGTAATGTGTGTGTGTGTGTGCGTGTGTGTGTGTGTGTGTGTGTGTGTGTGTGTGTGTGTGTGTGCGTGTGTGTGTGTTTTAGTGGAGTTTTAGTGTCCCATGATGCTTCAGAGGCTTTTCACTCTGACAGGAATAAAACTCTGAATACTGGGAATGGAAGCGGTCAAATTTAACTTGAATTTGTGTACAGTGAGTTCTTCAGTCTAAAACCATCAGTGAGTTCTTCAGTGGGTTCTTCAGTGGGTTCTTCAGTCTAAAACCATCAGTGAGTTCTTCAGTCTAAAACCATCAGTGAGTTCTTCAGTGGGTTCTTCAGTCTAAAACCATCAGTGAGTTCTTCAGTGAGTTCTTCAGTCTAAAACTATCAGTGAGTTCTTCAGTCTAAAATCATCAGTGGGTTCTTCAGTGGGTTCTTCAGTCTAAAACTATCAGTGAGTTCTTCAGTGAGTTCTTCAGTCTAAAACCATCAGTGGGTTCTTCAGTGGGTTCTTCAGTCTAAAATCATCAGTGGGTTCTTCAGTGGGTTCTTCAGTCTAAAACTATCAGTGAGTTCTTCAGTGAGTTCTTCAGTCTAAAACCATCAGTGGGTTCTTCAGTGGGTTCTTCAGTCTAAAACCATCAGTGAGTTCTTCAGTGAGTTCTTCAGTCTAAAACTATCAGTGGGTTCTTCAGTGGGTTCTTCAATCTAAAACTATCAGTGAGTTCTTCAGTGGGTTCTTCAGTCTAAAACCATCAGTGGGTTCTTCAGTGGGTTCTTCAGTCTAAAACCATCAGTGAGTTCTTCAGTGAGTTCTTCAGTCTAAAACTATCAGTGGGTTCTTCAGTGAGTTCTTCAGTCTAAAACTATCAGTGGGTTCTTCAGTGAGTTCTTCAGTCTAAAACTAACAATGAGTTCTTCAGTGGGTTCTTCAGTGAGTTCTTCAGTGGGTTCTTCAGTCTAAAACTATCAGTGAGTTCTTCAGTGAGTTCTCCAGTGGGTTCTTCAGTGGGTTCTTCAGTGAGTTCTTCAGTGAGTTCTTCAGTGGGTTCTTCAGTCTAAAACTATCAGTGAGTTCTTCAGTGGGTTCTTCAGTCTAAAACTATCATTGAGTTCTTCAGTGGGTTCTTCAGTGAGTTCTTCAGTGGGTTCTTCAGTGAGTTCTTCAGTGGGTTCTTCAGTGGGTTCTTCAGTGAGTTCTTCAGTGAGTTCTTCAGTGGGTTCTTCAGTCTAAAACTATCAGTGGGTTCTTCAGTGAGTTCTTCAGTGGGTTCTTCAGTGAGTTCTTCAGTGGATGAAGACTCCCCTCACATGATGAAGGTGACCGGCTCTTCTGACTTTTGGCTTCAAACCTGAACCTTCTGTCGGCTCTTAAAATCTTCATGATTTGATTTCCAGTGTTGTGAGTGGCAGCGTTACGTTAGAGAAGCAGAAACAGAAGTCTGACAACACAAACTGAAGCCTTTACCGGGAAAATTAATCTGGCAATTTTAGGGGATTCATATGTGAAAGAAGCTTCTGTTACTTTCACATTACTTTGCCATATTTGAAGTATAAAGGTTCAGAAAATGTACCAGTTAAGAACACATGAAGCTGAAAATGAGCATCAGTCCAGACTTAATAATTAAATAATAATAATGCATTTTATTTGTACTGCACTTTTCATTCACAGTGAATCTCAAAGTGCTACAGAGTTAAAAACATAAAACAAAAATGAAGAAAATGATCACTAACAAGAGTTAACATGAAAAAGCCTTCCTGAATAAAAAGGTTTTTAGGCCTGTCTTAAAAGAGTCCAGGGTCTGTGCCGCCCTCAGATGGTTTGGAAGGCTGGTCCACAAGCAGAAGGTCTGACCCCCTGTGGTGCGTAGCTTGGTACTGGAGGCCCGGAGGAGCAAGCTGTTGGCAGATCTGAGGGTGCGGATGGAGGTTTGTGGGGTGATCAGTTCTTGTAGGTAGGGAGGCGCATGTCTGTTAGGCTTTTGTAGGTGAGTAGCAGGACTTTGTAGTCGACCCTGAAGGAGACAGGGCGCCAGTGCAATGAAAACAGAGTCAGTGTTATGTGTTCGTGTTTGCACGCTCTCATCAGGATCCTGCAGCTGGTCTGAATCTAGTGGAGCTTCTGGATGCTCCTGCCAGGGATCAGCAGAGACTGCACTGCAGTGGTCCAGTCTGGAGGAGATAAAGGCGGAGACAAGTTTCTTTGCATCTGACAGGGTCAGAGTGTGCGGAGTTTGGAGATGTTTCATTTTGTTCTGCTAGGCTTTCCGTCTCCTTCTACCCATAATCCCTTGTGTTTCAGGTGGTTTCCTGGAGGTGCAGTACTCTTGTTGGAGGGTTAGGGTTCTCTGGGTTCTTTGGTGTTTGGTTGGTGCAGACGGTTGTTCTCACCTAGTGATGATGAGGGAATGCAGCCTTACGGTGAAGCCACACTTGCAAGCCATGATTTTGCGTGGCATCACCGTTGCCCTGTCTACTCGGCCGCTTGTGGACGTTTCCATGGTAACTGACCAGCATCAACAAGTTAGGTTGTGCTGTGTTCAAATTCACTCTTTTTTATTGATTTTCCTGCTGTATGGAGCCTGGAGCCTGCTGTTATCTAACTGTTTACATTGACCCAGCACAAGGTTGTTTAACAATTTACAATTTACAGTTTACAATTTGGCAGACGCTTTTATCCAAAGCGACGTACACATGAGGTTTTAATACAGCAAAAGCAAGGATCTAGTCAGGAGAGAACAACGAGAGTAAGAGCCAAGGAACTGTCATTGTGAAATAAGGTTAACGGTTATAAGGTTAATGTGCGTTTGCTGGGGTCGGTGTGTCCGCCGGGGTCGGTGTGTCCGCCGGGGTCGCTGCGTCTGCCGGGGTCGGTGCGTCCGCCGGGGTTGCTGCGTCCGCCGGGGTCGCTGCGTCCGCCGGGGTTGGTGTGTCCGCCAGGGTCGCTGCGTTCCTCCAGTTTCTCCCTCGGTTCCTCAGCAGCTAGCTTTCTGTTTCTCTCTCGGTTCCTCCAGTTTCTCCCTTGGTTCCTCAGCAGCTAGCTTTCTGTTTCTCTCTCGGTTCCTCCAGTTTCTCCCTTGGTTCCTCAGCAGCTAGCTTTCTGTTTCTCTCTCGGTTCCTCCAGTTTCTCCCTTGGTTCCTCAGCAGCTAGCTTTCTGTTTCTCTCTCGGTTCCTCCAGTTTCTCCCTTGGTTCCTCAGCAGCTAGCTTTCTGTTTCTCTCTCGGTTCCTCAGCAGCTCCGGGAGCTTCCTGCTGCAGCTCTCTCTGCAGAAAATATTCATCTTACCAAGAATTCAATTTTGAGTTTGCAGACTCCACTGTTGGCCCAACAGCTGAGTCTGCAGAACTCAGAAAGTCAGAATAACACTGCTGCAGCATAACGACAGCAACAGCCTGAACACTATCATGAAGTTTATCAGCTGACTGCAGGTGGACAGAGGAGACAAGCCGCCAGGTAAACAGACTTCAACCAATTAGAGCAAACTTTTTGCCTTTACCCTTGGATTTCATTCACCGATCCACCGGATCTGATGTAGCTTGCTGTGGTATTTTGGGTCGAGCTCGATAGAAACCTGCCTTGGAGGAAAGTGGCTGAGAGCGACCGAAGTCCGATGAGCCATAAATTATTTATATAATTATTAAATATAATTATAACTATTTCCTTGCATGAGTTCGAAAATCTAACAACACTGGTTTGTACAGAAAGTACAATTAGATACAGAGACATTATGATTAATGTGCAACAGTAGAAGAAGCTTCACTTCCTGTCTTGACATTACAAGCAGCCAATAGTAAGCAGTGTAGCGGCGGGTGAAAACCACAAATCTCCAAAAGGTCAAATTGTCAGCTTTACCTTGACCACTGTGGATTTTTTAGTTGTCTTCCATTAAGAACCACAGTGGAAATTAATTTTAACTTTCTTCTGAGGTCAAATCCACAGGAATTGTTTTTGACTTGTATTTTCTGTTTCCCTAAATCAGATCAAAACAAACCAGAGGATCTTTCCCAGGAAAGAGCTACCAGACAAAACGCTTTATGAACTGGATTTATGTTGGATCACTGTTGAGTCAGAGCAGAGTGAGGAGCAGGACAGACAGTCAGCGGAAAATATAAAGGATTATTATTTTAAAACATTAAAATCACCTGAATTGGAGTGATGAGGTTTGACCTTGGCGATATAAGAAGTGTCATGGTGAAGTGGAGGAGCGGCTCTGCATGTCTCATCACCTGACACCACAACCAGGCTGCTGCCAGGCAGCTTGGTTATCCAGCCTCAATATACCAGAATGCAATGCAGCAGACAGGTTGGGTTTTCAACAAGGGGGCGTGACTCTCAGTTTCACTTGACTGGCAACAACAGTCACTATCACTCTTACCTTGATATTGGATATTCAGTGGATATTTGTTTTTCCACCTTCAATATCTTGTAAAGCAAACAAGTAAAAGCACATTGAAAATATTTGTGATTACTGGAAGAGGAAGAACAATTTACAACAAAATCTTCAATTACCTCAGGCTTTAAAACTTGTCAAATAGAGCTTCTTAATCAGAGAGAGAGGGTAAAACATGCAGAGTGTCAACTCATGGTCCACTGCAACAAATATCTATATAAACATTCAGTTAAAGTGAAGACATGAGGTGGCAATGGGCTGAGGTCATTTCACTTGTTTCCAATGCAGATCAGTTTGTGACCTTATCTTCAGTAGGGCAGGTCGCATTATTCATTTGATTCAAGAAACTTGTTGAGAAAGGAAAAGCAAATCCAGCTGCTATTGGAGGCTGAAGGAATGCTCTAGAAAACTGTTTTACAGCCTCAGAGAGAAGTTCAATTTGTTCTTCTGTTCAGGCACCTTGGTCGTCAGGTGAGGGAGCGACACCTGTTTTAAGACAGAATGTGTGGTGAAATGACTTTTTAAGGTGGACATGTTTTTGCAGTGTGGTACCGTACAGCTCAAAAGCCATCGGCAGATTTCTTCACTTCAGAAGTCGAATCTGGACTCGATACTGGATTACATGACATGATATTTTTGGATATATTTTCTGTAACGGCAGCACTGCCTGTGTTTCCACCCGGCTCACCGGCTGATGACTAACTCTTGGTCGGCATGTGAAAAGCAGTACAATACAAACTGAGGATCCTGCTGTCACAGTCAACATAGACGGCCGGGGAAGAAAACAGCTTGTTGTCATGGACTTGCAGAGTGCAGCCAAACAAACAAAGAGCCGTGTTACTGGAGCTATCAAGCCGGCAGCCGGCTGCCAAGAAGCAAAACTCGTCATGGCAACGCTGTAACATCAGTGTTTCGTTCCAAACTGAGAGATCCACCAAAAAGGTGCCTGCTGCCCTTTGATTGACAGCACCACATTATCAAAATGAAGTCACTTTGACAGTTTGAAGAAAGTGACACAAACTGACAGAAGTAAAACATGATGTTATTTTCTGAAGGGCGTTTCAGTTCTGGGTTGACAAGCTGATGATGTGTTAACAGACTGGATCCTCTGGATTTTACTGCATGATTGACTTCAGATAATTATTATTTTTCAGTGCATGCAACGTGTTGAAGATTGAGCAATATTGACTCAACTGGCAGACGATAGACGTCTGTGTTGATACAAAGCAGGAAATCTCAGCAGCGATCTCAGTGTTTTGGCAGCTGAATGTTTACTGAAGATGTTTTAGCAGGAGACGAGTCAAACTTCCAACCTGTTTATTTCAGCTAAAAGAGCAAAACCATTAACATCCCATGAGCTCACAGCTGTTAATGAATAACGTCCCATTGCAACTAATAGTATAATAATCCTGTGAATTTAATACATTTCCCATAAATGAAATAATTCATTTTTCTTAATATAATAATTTGTACATTTTTTGATTTTATTACATTAACAGGAAGGTCGAAATTTTCCATTTTGAAAAATTTAATAACTGAACTGATAATGTCGTTAAAGCAGATACATAGTCCTAGTTAGTAATAGTAATAGCTAATTCACTGATACAATGGTAGTGAGGATCTGGTTTTACTCAACAGTCTGTAAAACCTGCCTCACCCTGTACTAAAGAGCTACTGACCCTAAAACAGTTTCATCAGTCTGGTTTCAGTGGAGAGTTTTAGTGTCCCATGATGATGCCTCAGTGTTTCAGAGGCTTTTCCACCCTGATGAGAAGAAAACTCTGAATACTGGGAATATTTTACCATGAAAATGAACACCAATAAATGAGCTACTTGTAAGTCATGTGACTTTTGTTTACAAGCCCTGGTTGGCTTGTAATTGGGCAGGGTGAACCCAAACAAACCAAATATGACAAAGTCAGCTTTTCCAGTCTGGTTCAGAACAGCAAAAACCAGCAGGAGGAGGGATCGCACCCTCAGAGTCTGATGATGGTCTAAATGTTTCAGAGGCTTTTCCACCCTGACATGAATAAAATGCTGAGGGAAACACTGAATACTTTTTCTGGCATGAAAATGGTCAAATTTGATTTTACAGACTATTGGCACAAAATATTGTCTATCAGCAGCTTCAATCCAATAATATTGGTCATAAATAAAGGATATGCTGTCTTTTGCACAGCTCCAACTTGGTGAGGTGATGGTCAGAACATGCAACAACATTCTTGTCTGAAGGTCTTGATGGTAGCTGGACTGGCGATGTTGGGTCTGAAGGTCTTGATGTCCTGATGTTCCTGTCTGATCTAGACCCCCTGTTACATTTTGAATGAATGGTTTATTTTTAATATTCAGTCTGTGATTACAGGCCACTGCTGAGAGCAAGGCATTCTGGGATAGACTAAGGCAATATGAAGAGCTTTAATCTCTTCTCAAAAATGTCATCTACTGTACTCTCAATCTACTGTAAATTTTGACTGAATAACTAGCATTTTTTAATCAAACCTGGCATATGTTAATGTGAATCTATATTTGTAAATATTTTTGTAGTTAATTATTTATGGAGGGGAAGAGAATTCAGGGTAGTCACCATTGTTTTTGCTACTAAGTGGGTAAACAAGTTAAAAGGGTTGATTAATTTAGAATGGTGATCAGACTTTATTGGTGCCAAAGCCTGGTATACGTTTTAGATATATTTTAGGCTGGTATTTTAAACGTCTCCGTGGGTTAAAGCACCATCAGTGTCTGCAGTGATGAGTGCGGTTTAATCTGTGATGAGGACAAATGTTATTGGAGGATAAGTTGGCAGAGTGTCCTTCAGCAAGACACTGAACCTCTACTGTCTGTCATTCTGTGTAAGAGCATCCGTTAAAGTCTGAAACATGTTGTGAATGTAATGAACATGAAGGAATCCTGGTAACTCAATGCTTACTGGGTCCAAATCAGTGGAATATATACGGATGAAGAGATACCAAACCTGAAGCAGCAAAGCTGGAGTTCAACATATCAATTTTGGAAAAAGACTTGAGTTCATCATTCAATATCTAGTAGTAAGGATCCAGTTCGTCAATACAATATTATTATATCAAACAAGGACTTGCGTACAATCCTTTAAAAGTGCCATAATTTGTTGTATTTTTGTGTGATTTGTGATGGTAGATGTCACTTTTCAAACTTTCTGTGCTATCACAGAAAGTGAAAGCACAGAAACTGTCTGATCTCTGGCAGATTATCACTTTACCACTGCTATCAATCTCATTTCAGAGCCAAACCCTTACTCCATTGCTTTTGGTAGTGTGTGTGTGTGTGTGTGTGGGGAGGGGGCGGGGGGGCGGGGGGGGGGGGGGGGGGGGGGGGCTTCCTTGCTACTTGAGCAATGGGAGTTCAGGAGGGAGTCAGTGTGACCTCACTGGCCTCAGACCTCCATCCAGAAGATAAAGACCAGATTAGTGTCTGTCCCAGCATTCCTTCCCCCCGTCGAGGGGAAAGTGACCCCCCCCCTCCTCCTCCTCCTCCTCCCCCTCCCCCACCCCCTCCCTCCCCTCACTGATGTCTCTGAATCACAGAGGAAGTCTTCTTATCAAGCCGGTAGCGAGACGATAATTATGGGTGTGATGATTCTGGCAGGAAGTCATTGGCGATAATTAAAAGGAGCGAGCTGGGAACAGACCGGGCTCAGAGACGCACAGGTGTAAACCCACGAAGAAGACCCAGATCTCTGCTTCACTGTCTTACATTGAAATCAAAGAGCCTGACGAGATGTTATATTGAAGTTGAAACAATAGATCATTTGGGTTAAAGTTTGTTGGCACAAATTATTTTCTGTCCAACCTCAATTCAACAGCTTTATAGCGATTTTATGTTGATGGTAAAACTATAGATGATTCTCAAATAGCATCCTTGAGGGGGTTCCAAGAGTCCTTGAGCGGATTCCAGGGTCTGCAGCAGAATGACTGAATGAATGAATGAATGAATGGTTAATTTTCACTATTATTTAATTAACTGGAAATGATCCCAATCAGAGAATGTATAAGGTTAGTTATACATTTCAGAACTAAATCAACAGCAACAAAGATCCCATGTGGATTCCTGGGACCAAAGCTAATCAGATGGGTCCTGTTGCCTGGTATGTGTCTATTTGAGGTTCAGTGACATGAAAATGTTTGAGAAGCCCTGCAATAGATGATTTGTTTAGTTTAGTAGGTGCAGAATTAATAATAAAAAAAACACATTGGAGAAAGAAAGAAAAAAATACCAGGTGAGATAAAAAATGAATAGCTTCTGAAAATGAAAGAGGATAAAAACAAATGCTGATGAAAATGGTAACAAAAATGATATCTTGTACAGTGAATCTCTATAATCAGACAAGTTTAATTTGCTGCTGGCAGCATGAAAACATCAAAATCTAAGACACGGGTGTCGGGGAAAGTCTTTATTTTCCGATTATTTTTACAAGGTCTTGCAAATATTTTGACTGAGCAACATGTTTAATGTTAGTTGTGAGCACCATCTCCTCCATCTTCACAGCTACTTTAAAAAACCCCGGCCTAACACTGCAGTACAAACCCAGAAGTTGTTGATCATTCAGGCTGACTCCCTCCAGACCAGCTAAATCTTTCATCAGAGTCTCTGAAAGTCTCTGAAAGTCTGTGTAACATCAGAAACTCAGAAATCCATAATTCATGCAGTCTGTGTATTTTCTGACTGAGCTGCACCTCTTGCAACTAGTGTTGTCACCATAAAAGAATTTTGACTTCATACCAATAATAAATAGTGCTATGATGATACAAGAAAAACCATCAAGCACTGTCACAGCGGTCACTGAGCTGTGTTGCTAAGCTACAGCACATGCACCATGTCGCTTTGCTCTGTCTCTGGGTGTTAAGCAGCGGAGTAGACCTATTTTGTATTTTATCATTTTCTTAATTTAATTTTGCCCAAATATAATCCATAATCACATGTCTGGAAAACAACTTTGAATTTATGCTTTACTCTTTACACAATGCTGTACCACAGTGAGCTAGCTGGCTAAGTGGCTATTCATAATATTCTGTTACATCACCACACGGCCATCTTGGTAGGAAAATAACAGCTGATTGTAATAAATGAACAGGTGATTACAATCAAATGACGAACACAGCCAATGAGCTGTGTGTATTGTAAAGCTCCAAAGGTAAAGTAGAACTAGGTTGGGTGTTTGTCTGTCGGTTCTGTAAGTGAAATTCTTTCATATTTGACTCCTGGCACCAGTTTGTCAACCAGTTTAGGTGAACCAGGATCCAGTTCAAGAAGTGTGGACTGTTTATTTTCAGCTGTTAGAGAGAGAGAGAGAGAGAGAGAGAGAAAGCAGGTGCCGCCCCTCCTGCGGTGCTGAAACTCTGCAGCTGATTCTCGGGTCGCCCGTTCCCGTCCGCAGAACTAACATTTAGTCCCACTAAATATTGTGTGGGTCATGCAGTCCTCAGCAGGCTCTTCCTCCCTGGGCCTCCTGAGGTTTGGGCCACAGAATTCGCTACAGGGCCGGTCTGCTGTAAGGCTGAGTGTCCGTGGTCTTGGTTTCAGTCATCATCTTCTTGACAGCTGATTGGCCCAAACTACTGTCTCCACTTGTTTTCCACCATGGTCGTAGATCATTGACAGCTCCATGATCAGGAGATTTACTGGACTGTCTGACCCGTCACCGTAGATCTGTCAGGGTTCACTGCTTTCTCCCCCAGGACCTAAAGGTAAATCCTAAAGCTGCGCACCTCTTCAGTCCACAAAGGGCTTTGATGAAAGTACAGAACGCTTATAAAACTGAATATTAAATCCAATCTTTCACAATGGTATTGAAGTAGTATCAAAGTTTCAGTCATTGTGACAACACTATTCCTGTTTCTGGATTGAATTGAATTGAATACTGTATGGATCTTGTGAGGGGAATTAGTTTTACTGCCAGCAAACATGAAAAATATAATTCAGTCCACAGGACACACAGTGACAGCTGGGCTGAAGGGAGCGGCGAAGGAAAGGAGACATTTCCCTTAAAGCTGCTGGTGGAGAGAAACTGCTTCAGACAGCTGGGTTCGATTCAAAGATATTTCCTGCTCAGCGCTCCGAGCGACTCAGGCCAAATGTCCATGACAGTCTGTCCACAGTCTGTCCACAGTTACAGTCTGTCCACACTTACAGTCTGTCCACAGTCTGTCCACAGTCTGTCCACACTTACAGTCTGTCCACACTTACAGTCTGTCCGTAGACTGTCCACAGTTACAGTCTGTCCACAGTTACAGACTGTCCACAGTTACAGTCTGTCCACAGTTACAGTCTGTCCACAGGTCCACAGTTACAGTCTGTCCACAGTTACAGTCTGTCCACAGTTACAGTCTGTCCACAGTCTGTCTACAGTTACAGTCTGTCCACAGGTCCACAGTTACAGTCTGTCCACAGTTACAGTCTGTCCACACTTACAGTCTGTCCACAGTCTGTCCACAGTCTGTCCACACTTACAGTCTGTCCACACTTACAGTCTGTCCATAGACTGTCCACAGTTACAGTCTGTCCACAGTTACAGACTGTCCACAGTTACAGTCTGTCCACAGGTCCACAGTTACAGTCTGTCCACAGTTACAGTCTGTCCACAGTCTGTCCACAGTTACAGTCTGTCCACAGTTACAGTCTGTCCACAGATTGTCCACAGTTACAGTCTGTCCACAGTCTGTCCACAGTTACAGTCTGTCCACAGTTACAGTCTGTCCACAGTCTGTCTACAGTTACAGTCTGTCCACAGTCTGTCCACAGTTACAGTCTGTCCACAGTTACAGTCTGTCCACAGTCTGTCTACAGTTACAGTCTGTCCACAGTTACAGTCTGTCCACAGTCTGTCAACAGTTACAGTCTGTCCACAGTCTGTCTACAGTTACAGTCTGTCCACAGTTACAGTCTGTCCACAGTCTGTCCACAGTTACAGTCTGTCCACAGTTACAGTCTGTCCACAGGTCCAAAGTTACAGTCTGTCCACAGTCTGTCCACAGTTACAGTCTGTCCACAGTTACAGTCTGTCCACACTTACAGTCTGTCCACAGTCTGTCCACACTTACAGTCTGTCCACACTTACAGTCTGTCCATAGACTGTCCACAGTTACAGTCTGTCCACAGTTACAGACTGTCCACAGTTACAGTCTGTCCACAGGTCCACAGTTACAGTCTGTCCACAGTTACAGTCTGTCCACAGGTCCACAGTTACAGTCTGTCCACAGTTACAGTCTGTCCACAGTCTGTCTACAGTTACAGTCTGTCCACAGTCTGTCCACAGTTACAGTCTGTCCACAGTTACAGTCTGTCCACAGATTGTCCACAGTTACAGTCTGTCCACAGTCTGTCCACAGTTACAGTCTGTCCACAGTCTGTCTACAGTTACAGTCTGTCCACAGTCTGTCCACAGTTACAGTCTGTCCACAGTTACAGTCTGTCCACAGTCTGTCTACAGTTACAGTCTGTCCACAGTTACAGTCTGTCCACAGTCTGTCTACAGTTACAGTCTGTCCACAGTTACAGTCTGTCCACAGTCTGTCTACAGTTACAGTCTGTCCACAGTTACAGTCTGTCCACAGTCTGTCCACAGTTACAGTCTGTCCACAGTTACAGTCTGTCCACAGGTCCACAGTTACAGTCTGTCCACAGTCTGTCCACAGTTACAGTCTGTCCACAGTTACAGTCTGTCCACAGTCTGTCTACAGTTACAGTCTGTCCACAGTTACAGTCTGTCCACAGTCTGTCCACAGTTACAGTCTGTCCACAGTTACAGTCTGTCCACAGTCTGTCCACAGTTACAGTCTGTCCACAGTTACAGTCTGTCCACAGTCTGTCCACAGTTACAGTCTGTCCACAGTCTGTCCACAGTTACAGTCTGTCCACAGTCTGTCCACAGTTACAGTCTGTCCACAGTTACAGTCTGTCCACAGTCTGTCTACAGTTACAGTCTGTCCACAGTTACAGTCTGTCCACAGTCTGTCCACAGTCTGTCCACAGTTACAGTCTGTCCACAGTCTGTCCACAGTTACAGTCTGTCCACAGTCTGTCCACAGTTACAGTCTGTCCACAGTTACAGTCTGTCCACAGTCTGTCCACAGTTACAGTCTGTCCACAGTCTGTCCACAGTTACAGTCTGTCTACAGTTACAGTCTGTCTACAGTTACAGTCTGTCCACAGTTACAATCTGTCCACAGTCTGTCCACAGTTACAGTCTGTCCACACAGTCAGCTGGGAAAGGCAAAACAATACCTGTTTGTAATATAGAATTTTGTTATTGTATCCCTATTGATTTTAAGATATCAGAACATGTTTGATGTTGGATTCTTACACTGAGAACTCAGTTGTTCTTTGAGTTAATCTGTGATTTATTGAATAAATCAATTCAACAGCGTGATTCTATTCAGAAAAGTAGATGACATTTAAATGTTATGCAAAAATGGACTCTATTGCAGGTTTTTTATGTCATGGACCCCCAAATAGACACACAGTAGGCCCAAACATTTAGTCCAGGATCCTCATGCTGCTGAGTTTACTGTTGAAAGACTTCTATTGAAAACAATAGACATCCAGTTTGCTGTTTACTGCAGACGATGTGAAAGCAGCATTAGCCAGACAGGAGGACTCTGTGTGTGTGTGTGTGTGTGTGTGTGTGTGTGTGTTCAGACCTGTACAGAGCTGACAGCGTGGCCCAGGGCTGCTGGGAAATCTGTGATGGACCCAATGGGTGATTAGACATGCATTTTCATGTCTGCTGTCTCTCTCTCTCTAGCTCTGTTCGAAACCGTTCCCTATTAATAGCGCACTATATAGTGCATCCACCATTTTCTACTAGTGTCCGAATTCTCAACGGTTAATTTGATTCACTAAATAGTCCACTACAAGATACCCACAAATTGTAGTGAACAGACAGTGTACCCTACAATTTCTCCTGTATACCACAATGCAATGTGATCGTGTCTTACCGAAGAAGAAGAAGCAGCTAGCTAACATGTTAGCTAATAGAAACTGGTCTATTTACCGGTTGACAGCGTTGGCAAATCAACAAAAGATGTATCAGACACCTCATTCGAGTTCCTCCGTTTTGAACCAAGAGCAGCAAAACTGCAGGAATCATCGTTACAGGTCAGCTAACTTTATCCACCAGTACAGGAGGTGATATGAAAGCTTGTGCTAGTCATTAGCTCACAAGCTAGTTTACCAAACCAAAACAGCTCGCTGCCATTAGCAGACAGCACCAAAGTTGACAAAACCACACTTGCACATGATTAAAATTTCAACAATTTATTTGTAATTTAATGTTCAAAACTTGTCAAAATCGATACGACCTGAGTCCATTTCAACCTGCTGTCATGATGCTTGGTTTGTTTATGTGATGCCGGGCGCGTCCCGGTGCGTCACACGAATATCCAGCGCATTTTTTTTGACGCAATGATATTTACTGTAGTGTCCGAAATTCCGTTCGGTCGTTGCCCATATAGTTCACTATATGATAAACACTACATGGGGAATAGTGAGTGAGGGAATGAGTGAACCATTCTGAACGCAGCTTCTGTCTCTCTCTCTCTCTCTCTCTCTCTCTGTCTCTCTCTCTGTCTCTCTCTCTCTCTGTCTCTCTCTGTCTCTCTCTCTCTCTGTCCCTCTCTCTCTAAATTGTTGTGTTGGAAGAGCAGATCTCTGTTCATGTGGACGAGCCTGAAGAATCAGCAGCAGCACTGAGATTGCTGACTCAGTTTGTATGTGGAGGTGAAGTCAGCGTCACGTCCGGTTCACACTTTCCTGCTCTATGCTGCATGAGTTACTAAATGTAAGCAACATGTCGGAGAATATTCGGATCTGTTCCCACTCACCACAAATAAGTCTGAACCTCGAGGAGATCAAGCAGAACTTAATTTCCCATCATACACTTGACAAATCCATCTCTTCCTCTCCTTGACGTCCTGTAAATCTATAAAAGGATTAATCGTTTTTCAGGTAGATCAGGTAGAAAACACTCCAGATCAACAGTAACATGGCCGACAGATTACGTTCTGGTTTGTTCCAGTACGTATCGACAGAACTTCCAACATGGCTGCCAAAGCTGGAATTTATTTGTGACACTCTGCGGCATTTTTAGGAAATCACAAATTGTTTGTTTATGATGCGGAGCGTACAAAATGTGAGGGGACAGAGCAGGATATGGTAGAATATTGATTATATGAAGATGTTCTTCTTGGTGTCAATGAGCAGCTGGCGGCTCCGAGGGGAACTGGGTCTCGTAGATTTCTGTGTTTAATTATCATTTAATTATCAGACACTTTCATTCGTCGAATTTTCCATTACCATGAAGAATTGAGCAGATTATTGCATTGTTGCATTTTGCTTCTTCAGAAAAAGAAAACAAATGAAGGAGAAATATTCAAACAGTGAATCCAAGTGAGCAGAAATAGATGATTAGTGCAGTTTGAATGTAGAGAGAATAAATGAGTGTGACTCGTCTCACTGTGCTGCTGTTGTCTGCTGACTCATCACTCCTCCATCCAAGATAGAGAGACTCCACCAGTCCCTGCTTTGTCAGGATAAAAAAGACAAACAATGAACCACTAAAGACCAATGTAAAAATATAAAGAAGAATTCCGATGTTGATGTTTTGTGATATTTTGAATGATAATTCCAGCCCTGGTGAATGTTAAGCAGACAGACAGACAGACGGGGAGAGAGGCTTTGAGGCTCCTGGTGAGTTTTGGGTGAAACTAGTTCGAGTCATGTTAGCATTTGGAGAGATATTTTTTTTTTATTTTCAGAATCCAA
>NC_135999.1:290898-343398 GCF_048128805.1 Centroberyx gerrardi
GTTGGTTTGTTAGTTGGTTAGTTGGTTAGTTGGTTAGTTGGTTAGTTTGTTAGTGGTTAGTTTGTTAGTTGGTTAGTTTTGATAGTGGGTTATTTGGTTAGTTGGTTAGTTGGTTAGTTGGTTAGTTGGTTATTTGGTTAGTTTGTTATTTGGTTAGTTGGTTAGTTGGTTAGTTGGTTATTTGGTTAGTTTGTTATTTGGTTAGTTGGTTAGTTGGTTAGTTTGTTAGTGGTTAGTTGGTTATTTGGTTAGTTTGTTAGTTGGTTAGTTGGTTAGTTGGTTATTTGGTTAGTTGGCTATTTGGTTAGTTGGTTAGTTTGTTAGTTTGTTAGTGGTTAGTTGGTTATTTGGTTAGTTGGTTAGTTGGTTAGTTTGTTATTTGGTTAGTTGGTTAGTTTGTTAGTTGGTTAGTTTGTTAGTGGGTTAGTTTGTTAGTGGGTTATTTGGTTAGTTGGTTAGTTTGTTAGTTTGTTAGTTGGTTTGTTAGTTGGTTAGTTGGTTAGTTGGTTAGTTGGTTAGTTTGTTAGTGGTTAGTTTGTTAGTTGGTTAGTTTTGATAGTGGGTTATTTGGTTAGTTGGTTAGTTGGTTAGTTGGTTAGTTGGTTAGTTTGTTATTTGGTTAGTTGGTTATTTGGTTAGTTGGTTAGTTGGTTAGTTGGTTAGTTTGTTATTTGGTTAGTTTGTTATTTGGTTAGTTGGTTATTTGGTTAATTGGTTAGTTTGTTAGTTGGTTAGTTTGTTATTTGGTTAGTTTGTTAGTTGGTTATTTGGTTATTTGGTTAGTTGGTTAGTTGGTTATTTGGTTAGTTGGTTAGTTTGTTATTTGGTTAGTTTGTTATTTGGTTAGTTGGTTATTTGGTTATTTGGTTAGTTGGTTAGTTTGTTAGTTGGTTAGTTTGTTATTTGGTTAGTTTGTTAGTTGGTTATTTGGTTATTTGGTTAGTTGGTTAGATTGTTAGTTGGTTAGTTTGTTAGTTTGTTAGTTGGTTAGTTGGTTAGTTGGTTTGTTATTTGGTTAGTTTGTTAGTTGGTTAGTTGGTTAGTTTGTTATATCCCTAAAATGAGTTTTGGGGATATTATGGATTCACCCCACCCGCTGATCCTTCATGTGAACGCGATAACTTGAACAGTTTTATAAGAATCTTTTCAGATTTGGTATGGACATGGATGACCCCTAGAGGAAGAACTGTATTGATTTTGATGTGATTATGATTATAATAACTATTATTAATTAACTGATTAAATTAATCTCCATGCTATTTGGACCCATATCTCACCAATGGTGCATTATATTGTATTGAAATTTGTCAAGGGGAATGTTCAGGCAATTATGGAGATTTGTATGAAGTTTGCACTTTCTGTGATTATTATTAATAAATTAATCAATTCATTTTTGTACTGTTACTTTTTAGGGGTCCAAGCACATAGTGCTGGGAACCCTATTGTTTTTGTTCCGATTATTATTTTTCTTCTTCTTCTCATGCCTTAAAAGTATCTGAATCTCAGAAACCATAGGTTGGAAATCTCACCCACTACTCAGGAAAAAAAAATTACACCAATCTACCTGATGGTGGCGCTATAACAGCCCACTTCACGTTTTGGTCCATAACTTCTGAACCGTGAGTCATAGAATCAAAATTAGTTGGTTATTTGGTTAGTTGGTTAGTTGGTTAGTAGGTTAGTTGGTTAGTTGGTTAGTTGGTTAGTTGGTCATTTGGTCATTTGGTCATTTGGTTAGTTGGTTAGTAGGTTAGTAGGTTAGTTGGTTATTTGGTTAGTAGGTCATTTGGTTAGTTGGTTAGTTGGTTAGTTGGTTAGTTGGTCATTTGGTTAGTAGGTTAGTAGGTTAGTTGGTTAGCTGGTTAGTAGGTTATTTGGTTAGTTGGTTAGTTGGTTAGTTGGTCATTTGGTTAGTAGGTTAGTAGGTTAGATGGTTAGTTGGTTAGTAGGTTATTTGGTTAGTTGGTTAGTTGGTTAGTTGGTCATTTGGTCATTTGGTTAGTAGGTTAGTAGGTTAGATGGTTAGTTGGTTAGTTGGTTAGTTGGTTAGTTGGTTAGTTGGTCATTTGGTCATTTGGTCATTTGGTTAGTTGGTTAGTAGGTTAGTAGGTTAGTTGGTTATTTGGTTAGTAGGTTATTTGGTCATTTGGTTAGTTGGTTAGTTGGTTAGTTGGTCATTTGGTTAGTAGGTTACTTGGTTAGCTGGTTAGTAGGTTATTTGGTTAGTTGGTTAGTTGGTTAGTTGGTCATTTGGTCATTTGGTTAGTAGGTTAGTAGGTTAGATGGTTAGTTGGTTAGTAGGTTATTTGGTTAGTTGGTTAGTAGGTTAGTAGGTTATTTGGTTAGTTGGTCATTTGGTCATTTGGTTAGCTGGTTAGTTGGTTAGTTGGTTATTTGGTTATCTGGTTAGTTGCAGCAGGTGAACTGGTGAAGCTCCAGAGCTCTAACTCCACGGTGATTCAGCCTCTATCAGGTCATGAATCTTCTCCTCTGTCTGTTCTGAACAGCCGGAGTCTGGTCGCTCTGTCCTGCCACACAGGAAGTGATGCGTTTCACGTTTCCGGTTTGTTTGGAGTCAACAGATGAAGAAGAACTGGGTAGTTAGCATGAGCAGCGATAGCCACCATGACTGAACAGACAGAGAGAAGAGAAACTCAAACTGCAGCAACAGGAATATAAGCTCCGCCCACACTGTTTGATTGACAGCTGATCTGTCTCTCAAAGACTCGAACTGAAGTGTTGTGTTGTGTTGCGTTGCGTTGCTGTGTTGTGTTGTGTTGTGTTGCGTTGCGTTGCGTTGCTGTGTTGTGTTGTGTTGTGTTGTGTTGCGTTGCGTTGCTGTGTTGTGTTGTGTTGTGCTGTGTTGTGTTGTGTTGTGTTGTGTTGTTGTGTTGTGTTGTGTTGTGTTGCGTTGCGTTGCTGTGGTGTGGTGTGGTGTGGTGTGGTGTGGTGGTGTGGTGTGGTGTGGTGTGGTGTGGTGTGGTGTTGTGTTGTGTTGTGTTGTGTTGTGTTGTGTTGCGTTGCGTTGCGTTGCTGTGGTGTGGTGTGGTGTGGTGTGGTGTGGTGTGGTGTGTTGTGTTGTGTTGTGTTGTGTTGTTGTGTTGTGTTGCGTTGCGTTGCTGTGTTGTGTTGTGGTGTGTTGTGGTGTGTTGTGGTGTGTTGTGGTGTGTTGTGGTGTGTTGTGGTGTTGCGTTGCGTTGCGTTGCTGTGCTGTGGTGTGTTGTGTTGTGGTGTGGTGTGTTGTGTTGTTGTGTTGTGTTGCGTTGCGTTGCTGTGTTGTGTTGTGTTGTGTTGTGGTGTGTTGTGGTGTGTTGTGGTGTTGCGTTGCGTTGCGTTGCTGTGCTGTGGTGTGGTGTGGTGTGGTGTGGTGTTGTGTTGTGTTGTGTTGTGGTGTGTTGTTGTGTTGTGTTGCGTTGCGTTGCTGTGTTGTGTTGTGGTGTGTTGTGGTGTGTTGTGGTGTGTTGTGGTGTTGCGTTGCGTTGCGTTGCGTTGCTGTGGTGTGGTGTTGTGTTGTGTTGTGTTGTGTTGTGTTGTGTTGTGTTGTGTTGTTGCGTTGCGTTGCGTTGCGTTGCGTTGCGTTGCTGTGGTGTGGTGTGGTGTGGTGTGGTGTGGTGTTGTGTTGTGTTGTGGTGTGTTGTGGTGTGTTGTGGTGTGTTGTGGTGTTGCGTTGCGTTGCGTTGCGTTGCTGTGGTGTGGTGTGGTGTGGTGTTGTGTTGTGTTGTGTTGCGTTGCGTTGCGTTGCGTTGCGTTGCGTTGCTGTGGTGTGGTGTGGTGTGGTGTGGTGTTGTGTTGCGTTGTTGCGTTGCGTTGTTGCGTTGCGTTGTTGCGTTGCGTTGCGTTGTTGTGTTGTTGTGTTGTGTTGTTGTGTTGTGTTGTTGCGTTGTTGCGTTGTTGCGTTGTGTTGTTGTGGTGTTGTGTTGCGTTGCGTTGCGTTGCGTTGCGTTGCGTTGCGTTGCGTTGCGTTGTTGTGTTGTTGTGTTGTGTTGTTGTGTTGCGTTGTTGCGTTGTTGCGTTGTTGCGTTGTGTTGTTGTGGTGTTGTGTTGTGTTGCGTTGCGTTGCGTTGCGTTGTTGTGTTGTTGTGTTGTGTTGTTGTGTTGCGTTGTTGCGTTGTTGCGTTGTTGCGTTGTGTTGTTGTGGTGTTGTGTTGTGTTGCGTTGCGTTGCGTTGCTGTGTTGTGTTGTGTTGCTGTGTTTTGTGGTTGTGTTGTGTTCAGCTTCCTCGTTCCCAGACCTGACAGATGCAGGTCGTCACAAACCGCATCAGGTTTGGTTCAGAGTTTCATTCAGAACTGAATCTTCTTTGTAGTCGTGTGACTTCAAAACATCTGTCACGTAAATGTGAACTGCAACAATTTTATAATTCTATTTACAGTGAAATGCTCTGGACCAATGGGAAAATGTTTTTGATTGACAGATCAGGTAGTGTGTGTTAGTGTGTGTGTGGTGTCTTCATGTGTGTGACGGCCATCTTTGTCTTCATCTCATCTTTGTCTCCATCTTTGTCTCCTGGTGTGAAGGACAGTGATCAGACTGTCTGACCCCCCCCCCCCCATGACTGATGTTGTTGTTCTGAACCATTTGGCAGATTACTGTGGGAACAGTGTGTGTTTTTGTTACTTTGGTTTGGGTGTGTGTGTTGGGGGGGAGGGGGAGAGGGGGGAGTGCAAACTGTTATAATGAGAGAAAAACTAAAATAAAACTGAGCGAGCCTCAACACTCCTCACTTTAATTGCACTGAAATTCCACAGTTTCTTGTTAAGTAAAGGAGCGGGTGAGGGTTGTCCTGACACACACACACACACACACACACAGACACACACACACACACACACACCATTAAAGAACCAGTCTATCCTGCATCAGCGCTGCAGACGGATCTTTCTGAATATTTAATGTATTTTAACACAAACTTGACTGAAAATCAGACGAGACGTTTCCTTCATGAAAGTGTTTCACAGTGTGTGTGTGTGTGTGTGTGTGTGTGTGGGGGGGGGGTTTGTGTGTTCAGGTCTGTTCAGACAGACTCAGACCATCTGTAGAAATCTGATTTGATTTCAGATCAGATGTTGCTTAAATCAGATTCACAAAAATCTGAGTGAGTGAATGAGTTTCTGCTGTTGAGACTTGATCAAATCGATCTGACTCCGATCTGGATCTGACTGAACTCAGATCCAGTCTGGGCTGAGTGTGTGTGGTCTGGTATGACATGTATGTAAATAGACCTGACTAAAAACACTATGATATCTCTAAAAACTGATAAAAAAAAACTGCAGTCAGTTTTCAGTCTGATCCTCACTGTGAATCTGATGAATCACAGTGATGAAATCAAGAGGTGCTTCTCTTCCTCCCAGGCGTCTCTCAGCTGTGTGTGTGTGTGTGTGTGTGTGTGTGTGTGTGTGGGGGGGGTTGTCTTGGCTGTGATTCCTCTGAACAGCTGATATAAGTCGACAGGGTTCAGCAGCCAGCCAACATGGCCGCCCCCTCGCTCCGCGTACAGCTGCTCACTGACGCAAACAGTCAGCCAGACAGTCAGCAAGACAGTCAGCAGGACAGTCTGCAAGACAGTCAGCAAAACAGTCTGCAAAACAGTCAGCAAGACAATCAGCAAAACAGTCAGCAGGATAGTCTGCAAAACAGTCTGCAAGACAGTCAGCAAAACAGTCAGCAAGACAGTCAGCAGGACAGTCTGCAAAACAGTCTGCAAGACAGTCAGCAAAACAGTCAGCAGGATAGTCTGCAAAACAGTCTGCAAGACAGTCAGCAAAACAGTCAGCAAAACAGTCAGCAGGACAGTCTGCAAAACAGTCTGCAAGACAGTCAGCAAAACAGTCTGCAAAACAGTCAGCAAGACAATCAGCAAAACAGTCAGCAGGATAGTCTGCAAAACAGTCTGCAAGACAGTCAGCAAAACAGTCAGCAAAACAGTCAGCAGGATAGTCTGCAAAACAGTCTGCAAGACAGTCAGCAAAACAGTCAGCAAAACAGTCAGCAGGACAGTCTGCAAAACAGTCAGCAAAACAGTCAGCAAAACAGTCAGCAGGACAGTCTGCAAAACAGTCAGCAAGACAGAGTGTCAGAGTGTCTTGCCCCAACCTCATGTACCTGCTCTTGTACTGATGGAGGATGTTCATACTGTTGTTGTTGTTGTTCTTAATGTTTTAATGTGTTCTATGTGATTTTTTACCGGCCAAATGAATTTCCCTCTTGAGGGATAATAAAGACAAACTTGACTTGACAGCAGTCCGGAGGAGGATCGCTCCACTAGCTTCAAAATAATGTTGATTTGAGAAAGTGAAGATGAAGAGTCACCTCAGATCTAAGAGAAATGAAAAGTTGGAACTGAAGTTTGGCTGTTGAGATGAAGGGTTAGGTTTAGGTTAGGTTTAGATTAGGTAAGTGTTAGGTTAGAGTTAGGTTTAGGTTTAGGGTTAGGTTTAGGTTTAGGTTTAGGTTAGGTTTAGATTAGGTAAGTATTAGGTTAGAGTTAGGTTTAGGTTTAGGTTTAGGTTTGTGCAGCAAGATGTGTGGAATGTGCGAGTCGGTCTGGGAACCGAACAAGGAGAAGGAAATCCCGGCAGAGGAAGATGGATGGCGTCCATGTTGGTTTATGCTCTGACTTCATGCTGTGGTGCCAGCGCCGGTTGCCAGTTTGGAGGTTGTACCCATGTAAGGAGCTGCAGGGGCGCCTGTTTGGACCGGAGCCAGCAGACAGACAGAGGCTTCAGGTTCAAATCTGATGTGGAACTCAAAGTGTTTTACAGACAGAAACAAGACAACCGACATCAGAAAGACACAAAACAGTCAGTTAACACTTAAAATTAATATAAATCTAAATATTAACAAAAGCATGGCTAAAAAACAAAAACAAAATTATTCAACAGCAGCAGTAAAAATTTCTGTTAAAGATCTACATGATTCAGTTTTCAAATCTCAGATAAAGTTCTTCTTCATGACGTTCTGCAGATAAATGTAGTTTGAAATCAGTTAAACTGAATGAATGTGAAGACTCTGTCGTCACAATCCTGGCTCCTGATTGGCCGACAGCAGCGGCTCCTCTAATTCAAATGAGGTAAACCTGCTGAGTGGAGGCTTTTCAGTTCAAATGCTGCAAACTGATCTGATTGGACGGATTTTAGTCATTCTTTAGTGAGGGAGCCAATCAGGAGCGAGTCCAGCTGTGATGCGTTTCCTGGAGTTAGACTGACACTGACTGGAGAAAAGGACGGAGATGTGAAAATGCAGTAACATTCAATTTAAACATCAAACAAAATCACATTTTAACAAAGTCTTCATTAAACATCTTTGATCAGATATGGAGAGAAATTGAGGGAAATTTGAATTTTTAATTCCTATAATATGGAGCTTTAATCAAAACTGCCTCACAATCTCATTCAATTCACATGTCCCCCCCCCCCCCCTCCTGTTTCAATACTGAAGCAGGGCATCATGGTCCGCCTGTCTGGGGCAACACACGCATGCACGCACGCACACACACACACACACACACACACACACACACACACTGGTTTCCAGTCTGTTGTTGTGGTTGCTAAGGCTTCTCCTGCTCGGTGATGTGCGTTCTGTTTGAAACGCTGTCAGTCTGATTTATTCACAGTAAACGGCTGAAATGGAACAAGGAATAAAGATGATCTTCATCTTCATGTCCAATTAGGAGCTCAGATACTTTACATTTACAGTAAATAGATAATTTAAACAACACCTCAGGAATGAAGAACCAGGAATGGTCAGCTCCAGTAGAAACCAGTAGAGACTGTGTTGTACTGTCAGCTCCAGCAGAAACCAGTAGAAGACTGTGTTGTACTGTCAGCTCCCAGTAGAAACCAGTAGAGGCTGTGTTGTACTGTCAGCTCCCAGTAAAAACCAGTAGAAGACTGTGTTGTGCTGTCAGCTCCAGTAGAAACCAGTAGAAGACTGTGTTGTACTGTCAGCTCCAATAGAAACCAGTAGAAGACTGTGTTGTACTGTCAGCTCCCAGTAGAAACCAGTAGAAGACTGTGTTGTACTGTCAGCTCCCAGTAGAAACCAGTAGAGGCTGTGTTGTACTGTCAGCTCCCAGTAGAAACCAGTAGAAGACTGTGTTGTGCTGTCAGCTCCAGTAGAAACCAGTAGAAGACTGTGTTGTACTGTCAGCTCCCAGTAGAAACCAGTAGAGACTGTGTTGTACTGTCAGCTCCCAGTAGAAACCAGTAGAGACTGTGTTGTACTGTTCAGCTCCAGTGAAAACCAGTAGAAGACTGTCTTGTACCGGACAGCTCCCAGTAGAAACCAGTAGAAGACTGTGTTGTGCTGTCAGCTCCAGTAGAAACCAGTAGAAGACTGTGTTGTACTGTCAGCTCCAATAGAAACCAGTAGAAGACTGTGTTGTACTGTCAGCTCCCAGTAGAAACCAGTAGAAGACTGTGTTGTACTGTCAGCTCCAATAGAAACCAGTAGAGGCTGTGTTGTGCTGTCAGCTCCCAGTAGAAACCAGTAGAGACTGTGTTGTACTGTCAGCTCCCAGTAGAAACCAGTAGAAGACTGTGTTGTACTGTCAGCTCCCAGTAGAAACCAGTAGAGGCTGTGTTGTACTGTCAGCTCCCAGTAGAAACCAGTAGAGGCTGTGTTGTACTGTCAGCTCCCAGTAGAAACCAGTAGAAGACTGTGTTGTGCTGTCAGCTCCAGTAGAAACCAGTAGAAGACTGTGTTGTACTGTCAGCTCCCAGTAGAAACCAGTAGAGACTGTGTTGTACTGTCAGCTCCCAGTAGAAACCAGTAGAGACTGTGTTGTACTGTTCAGCTCCAGTGAAAACCAGTAGAAGACTGTCTTGTACCGGACAGCTCCCAGTAGAAACCAGTAGAAGACTGTGTTGTGCTGTCAGCTCCAGTAGAAACCAGTAGAAGACTGTGTTGTACTGTCAGCTCCCAGTAGAAACCAGTAGAAGACTGTGTTGTACTGTCAGCTCCCAGTAGAAACCAGTAGAAGACTGTGTTGTACTGTCAGCTCCCAGTAGAAACCAGTAGAGGCTGTGTTGTACTGTCAGCTCCCAGTAGAAACCAGTAGAGACTGTGTTGTACTGTCAGCTCCCAGTAGAAACCAGTAGAGACTGTATTGTACCGGTCAGCTCCAGTAGAAACCAATAGAGACTGTGTTGTAACAAGTAGGCTCCTCCCACCACAGATGATTGGTTGAATTTGACCCGTGTTATATTTTGCATGAAACATGAACGTTCTTGTTTTAAAGCCTGAACTGGAACCAGCTGAGTGAGTCGCACCATGAGGCCGTCAGCTGGTGAACTGAGGCGGATCACAGCTTCACTTTACCTCACAGGTTCTAACCCTTTCCACCACTGGCATGCCGGTTATATACAGCTCAGTCTGGCTTCAGAAACAAATCTGTCCAACGGGAAAATGAACGATGAACAATTAATTTGTTTGGAATAAAGAGCTTTGAAAATATTAGTTCTAAGTGGATGAACAGTCATTGCATCAAACAGTCATTGGAATTTGCACCAGTCTGCATTCTTTTATCAGCAGAATCAGCACTTTTCAAGATCTACATCTTGATGGTCATTTCATGAAAACTGCTGAAATCTTTTTTGCTTTGTGTATTTCAGATCTGTTCCACAGAAGAGTCCAATGTGGATTTACTGAGCTTTATACCAACTAAAAGGACGCCTCCCTGCCAAGTATCTACTTTATCAGCTGGTATCCAATGGAGTTTGGACCTCATGAGTTTCAAACCTTCTTCTGGCTCTTTGTCTCTCAGCAACTGGAGGAAACTGGAGACATGAAATTCAGGGCTGGAAGTTGTCTTCATGCAGGATATGAGCAAACTTAGTCCCCAACCAGAAGACATCCCAAATCTTAGTGGAGTAGCCGGAATATCAACTGGCTGCAATTCTCATTTGATGCAGTCAGAAAACTTGTTTAGCAAGAAGCTTCAAGGTCTGAAGAGCATGGGTCCACCCGTCTCTAACGTGCCGGGAGCGCCCGCTATGCCCAAGATGGGCGTCCGGGCTCGGGTGTCCGAATGGCCTCAGCGGAGGGACGGCTGGGAGGCATGCCCCCCTCCGCGGTACGACAGCCTGGTACCGACCTTCCAGACCGGACCGCCCAAAGGCCCCGGCGCTCCGCTGAAGAAGAGTCAGGAACCGCTGTCCGGCTCGGAGTTCCCAGAGACCAAATATCCGCTGTGCGACCTTCTGAGCCACTCTCCGATGAAGAGTTTGTCCAGGATCAAGAGGAGCAACAGTGAGGTCACCATCAGTGACATCGGAGCTGAAGACATGGACCGTACCTCCATCAATCCCAACACAGGCGCAACTTTGCGACGAGAGTACGGCAGCACCTCGTCTCTGGAGCGGCAGGGTTTGTCCAGTGAAGGTTTTGTGGCGACACTGAGAGCCTACCGGGCGGAGCGGGCGGAGCGGCCCAGTGCGCCGCCGCACAGCTTCCCAGAACCTCTGCGCTTCAACGCCGCCCTCTCCCCGAGCCTCCAGACCGCCGCCCAGATCGCTCGCGGTGACATCGTCTGCATACCGGGCTACGACTATGTGGACAGCTCTCTCTTTTACAGTCGGGACAGAGAGCGCTCCTACATCCAGCGGATGAAATCAGAGAAAACTGAAACCTCCATCTTCCGCAGACTGAGGAGCATGAAGAGCGAAGCTGACTATGTGGAGCAGGAGGACGGGCGGTGCGGCCGGGGTTTGACTTTCCAGAAGTGCTTCTCACACTACGACGTCCAGAGCGTCCTCTTCAACATTAGTGAGGCCGCCACCAACAGAGCGGACCTGGGCCGCAGGAAGAACACGACAACCGGGGCGTCGGCAGCGTCGCGGCGCCAAGCCTCTGCGCCGGGCGACGCCACCGCTCCCGTGTCCGTCTTTGAGCTGCCGGTGGGAAGCTGCGAGGACAGAGCGAATACGGAAGCCGACGAGGGAGACGGGAAGAGCAACAACTTGGTGCTCAGCTGCCCTTTCTTCCGCAATGAGACCGGAGGGGAGGGGGAGAGGAAACTGGCCTTAACCAGGCCGAACGCCGTCTACAGCGCCGTGGGAGACGGCTTCTCTGTCGAATCGACACTCAGCAGCCACTGCACCAACGCAGGAGTTTCTGTTCTGGAGGAAAGCCAAGCGTTCCCTCGGGACGTGATGAAGCGTTACGCCATCGAGCACGTGGACCAGGGAGCCTGCTACTACCACAAGTACTTCTACAACAAAGGTAAGAATCGCTCCGATCTGTTTTTTGAATAAAGAGGTATAGATGCTTTTGTTAAATAAACATAAATAACAATATATATACTTAACCTTGTATGCACTTTTTTAGATTATATGTACTGCACATATTCCAAATCTATTGATCCATATTAAGCACAGACTGTCAACCCACACTTCCAGCTCATACAGTCTACCCAGGTGTTTCCATAACCCCACAATGGGTTATATTCTATTGTCTTGCTTTTATTGTTTTCATTGCTCTATTATTTTTACTATTCTTATTGTTTCTACTGTTTTAATGCATATTTTATATTCTATTTGCCTGGTTCTGCTGAATGCCATTACATTTGCTGCAACCTGATTGGCCCACAGGGATCAATAAAGTCTTAGATGATCTCAGTAAAACACCATGCAGGAAACACTGCAGGACATGAAATCCAATCATTTCTCCACGCTGGGTTGTATGTTGGTCATGTGACCTCTGACCTTCAGGCACTCAAATGTCTTTCATATGTCAAAGTGCGAGACGCTTCCTCTCGCCGCTCGTTGCTCTGTTCAGTTCAGTCTGAAGTTTTATTAGTATGAACACACACACACACACACACACACACACACACACACACACACACACACACACACACACACGCCGTTTTCAAACTGAGGAGGCTTTTTTCTGAAGGCTTTTCTCTATTCACCATGCTTGAGCTGATATGCATGGCAATAAATAATGCAAAGAAGAATATGTCAGCTGATATGTGATATGTCAGCTTAGCATTATGGGAAAATACTTTTTATCCATTTGTTTTCTGCCTCAATAACTTTAATTTAATCTCTAGATTAAAACAATGCACATTGTCATTGATAAATGAATAAGTTATAAGTTAATTGATTGGTCCTGTGTAGCTGAATGGGCAGAGCGAGGCGCTCACACTGTGGGGTCGGGGGTTCAATTCCCGGTGGGAACACATGACAATCCCACTTACTTTGCTCAATATTGTATTAATCTAATTGTATTAATGGTTATTTGTCTCGGTCTCAGGAAACAGCAGCTCAACATGTTTCTGCTTCTGATCTGATCCTCTGGATCTTTGTCCAAAACAGAAATTCATCACTTTACTTAAAACAGACAAAACGTGTTTATAAAGCTTTATAAGCATCTCACTTTACTTACAGTAAACCAAAACACATGAATAGCTGGTCATGAATCTCAATAATAACTAAACTTCAGTCATAATGTCTGTAAATCCAAGGTGAACAGGGCGTTAATACATTATAAACATATTGTATAATACATTATAAATCAACTTTATCACCAGTTACAAATCACTATATGTGCTTACAGATAGTGTTATAACTCATTATTAATGTGTTACAGCTGTTCTTATAATATCTATGTAAACTACTAAACACAGAACTAATTGAAACCAAACTGAAATCTAATTAAAAATAGAAAACTTTGTAGAAATAAGAACTAATGAAAAATCCCAAACTATAATAATCCTGGTGGAAACCTAAAATCACTCTACACACATACGCACACGCACACGCACACGCACACGCACACGCACAAGCACAAGCACAAGCACAAGCACAAGCACAAGCACACGCACACGCACACGCACACGCACACGCACACCACCACCCCTCACACACACAAACACACGCACACCTCACCGTTAGTTAACATATGGAGGCAGATTTGGTTTAGGATTACACATGACCTATTTGAACTGTCAAGCATTTCCATCCAGTGAATGTGCAGTTCATGTTGTTTTCCAAAATTGTGTGTGTGTGTGTGTGTGTGTGTGTGTGGACGAAATAAGAGGCTTACAGATTGCAGGTTGATTCAAAAAGGCCTAAAAGCAGAGAAACCAACTCATTTGTCGGTTTGCAGGTCGGTCTGCAGCAGGTCAGTTTGCAGGTCGGTCTGCAGCAGTCTGGTCTGCAGCAGGTCGGTTTGCAGGTCGGTCTGCAGCAGTCTGGTCTGCAGCAGGTCGGTTTGCAGGTCGGTCTGCAGCAGTCTGGTCTGCAGCAGGTCGGTTTGCAGGTCGGTCTGCAGCAGTCTGGTCTGCAGCAGGTCGGTTTGCAGGTCGGTCTGCAGCAGGTCGGTCTGCAGCAGGTCAGTTTGCAGGTCGGTCTGCAGCAGGTCGGTTTGCAGGTCGGTCTGCAGCAGGTCGGTTTGCAGGTCGGTCTGCAGCAGTCTGGTCTGCAGCAGTCTGGTCTGCAGCAGTCCGGTCTGCAGCAGGTCGGTTTGCAGGTCGGTCTGCAGCAGTCCGGTCTGCAGCAGTCCGGTCTGCAGCAGGTCGGTTTGCAGGTCGGTCTGCAGCAGTCCGGTCTGCAGCAGGTCGGTCTGCAGGTTGGTCTGCTTCAGGTCGGTCTGCAGCAGGTCGGTTTGCAGGTCGGTCTGCAGCAGTCCGGTCTGCAGCAGGTCAGTTTGCAGGTCGGTCTGCAGCAGTCCGGTCTGCAGCAGGTCGGTTCGCAGGTCGGTCTGCAGCAGTCCGGTCTGCAGCAGGTCGGTTCGCAGGTCGGTCTGCAGCAGTCCGGTCTGCAGCAGGTCGGTTTGCAGGTCGGTCTGCAGCAGTCCGGTCTGCAGCAGGTCGGTTTGCAGGTCGGTCTGCAGCAGGTCGGTTTGCAGGTCGGTCTGCAGCAGTCTGGTCTGCAGCAGTCTGGTCTGCAGCAGTCCGGTCTGCAGCAGGTCGGTTTGCAGGTCGGTCTGCAGCAGTCCGGTCTGCAGCAGGTCGGTTTGCAGGTCGGTCTGCAGCAGTCCGGTCTGCAGCAGTCCGGTCTGCAGCAGGTCGGTTTGCAGGTCGGTCTGCAGCAGTCCGGTCTGCAGCAGGTCGGTTTGCAGGTCGGTCTGCAGCAGTCCGGTCTGCAGCAGGTCGGTTTGCAGGTCGGTCTGCAGCAGGTCGGTTTGCAGGTCGGTCTGCAGCAGTCTGGTCTGCAGCAGTCTGGTCTGCAGCAGTCCGGTCTGCAGCAGGTCGGTTTGCAGGTCGGTCTGCAGCAGTCCGGTCTGCAGCAGGTCGGTTTGCAGGTCGGTCTGCAGCAGTCCGGTCTGCAGCAGTCCGGTCTGCAGCAGGTCGGTTTGCAGGTCGGTCTGCAGCAGTCCGGTCTGCAGCAGGTCGGTCTGCAGGTTGGTCTGCTTCAGGTCGGTCTGCAGCAGGTCGGTCTGCAGGTTGGTCTGCAGCAGGTCGGTCTGCAGGTTGGTCTGCAGCAGGTCGGTCTGCAGCAGGTCGGTCTGCTTCAGGTCGGTCTGCAGCAGGTCGGTCTGCAGCAGGTCGGTCTGCTTCAGGTCGGTCTGCTTCAGGTCGGTCTGCAGCAGGTCGGTCTGCAGCAGGTCGGTCTGCAGCAGGTCGGTCTGCTTCAGGTCGGTCTGCAGCAGGTCGGTCTGCAGGTTGGTCTGCAGCAGGTCGGTCTGCAGCAGGTCGGTCTGCTTCAGGTCGGTTTGCAGCAGGTCGGTCTGCAGCAGGTCGGTCTGCAGCAGGTCGGTCTGCTTCAGGTCGGTCTGCAGCAGGTCGGTCTGCTTCAGGTTGGTCTGCAGCAGGTCGGTCTGCAGCAGGTCGGTCTGCTTCAGGTCGGTCTGCAGCAGGTCGGTCTGCAGCAGGTCGGTCTGCAGCAGGTTGGTCTGCTTCAGGTCTGTCTGCAGCAGGTCGGTCTGCAGCAGGTCAGTCTGCTTCAGGTCGGTCTGCAGCAGGTCGGTCTGCAGGTTGGTCTGCTTCAGGTCGGTCTGCAGCAGGTCGGTCTGCTTCAGGTCGGTCTGCAGCAGGTCGGTCTGCAGTAGGTCAGTCTGCTTCAGGTCGGTCTGCTTCAGGTCGGTCTGCTTCAGGTCGGTCTGCAGGTCGGTCTGCAGCAGGTCGGTCTGCAGCAGGTCGGTCTGCAGCAGGTCGGTCTGCAGCAGGTCGGTCTGCTTCAGGTCAGTCTACAGCAGGTTGGTCTCCAGCAGGTCGGTCTGCTTCAGGTCGGTCTGCAGCAGGTCGGTCTGCAGCAGGTCGGTCTGCTTCAGGTCGGTCTGCAGCAGGTCGGTCTGCAGAAGGTCGGTCTGCAGAAGGTCGGTCTGCAGAAGGTCGGTCTGCAGCAGGTCGGTCTGCTTCAGGTCGGTCTGCAGAAGGTCGGTCTGCTTCAGGTCGGTCTGCAGAAGGTCGGTCTGCAGAAGGTCGGTCTGCAGCAGGTCGGTCTGCTTCAGGTCGGTCTGCAGCAGGTCGGTCTCCAGCAGGTCGGTCTGCTTCAGGTCGGTCTGCAGCAGGTCGGTCTGCAGCAGGTCGGTCTGCAGCAGGTCGGTCTGCAGCAGGTCGGTCTGCAGCAGGTCGGTCTGCTTCAGGTCGGTCTGCAGCAGGTCGGTCTGCAGCAGGTCGGTCTGCTTCAGGTCGGTCTGCAGCAGGTCGGTCTGCAGAAGGTCGGTCTGCAGAAGGTCGATCTGCAGAAGGTCGGTCTGCTTCAGGTCGGTCTGCTTCAGGTCGGTCTGCTTCAGGTCGGTCTGCTTCAGGTCGGTCTGCTTCAGGTCGGTCTGCAGCAGGTCGGTCTGCAGCAGGTCGGTCTGCAGAAGGTCGGTCTGCAGAAGGTCGGTCTGCAGAAGGTCGGTCTGCAGAAGGTCGGTCTGCAGAAGGTCGGTCTGCAGCAGGTCAACAGGCTGTGTGAATAAAATGCTTTAAATCACATTGAACCTCCAGAATATTTTAATCCTGTGGACTTTAAAATTGGTGGAAGAAAACTAGTATAGTATGAGTTTTTGTGGTGGTATGTAGTATGTATGTTGAGTATTTTTTTTGATGTATGAAGGGTATCATATAAATTCTCTGACTCAAAGCACAGCTAAACCCAGTGAGATGTATGTAATGAAGCAACAATCAGTAATATATATATTACTGATTATAATATTCTACAAGATTATTTTCTTTGTTAACTGTACAGTGTTGCACTTGTTTCCTTGAGGAAACTATTCATCACCAGAAACTAAAAACCCCAGTCAGAAATGAACGGAGGCTTGGGGCTAAATGCTCGTGAAAGTTCATAAAATGCAAATGTATTATTTCACAGTAGAATAAAATTACCTCTGAAAACACAGAAACGCCCCAAAATCAGATCAAGGGGCAAGAAATGCCCTTTGAAAAAAATGTTAATTTCTTACATAGATTTCTTACTTTTCTTCCACTGAACAGTCTGGACTCACACTTTAGTTTTAGGTCACCGGACAAAATATAAATATAAATTTAAATATAATCCATTCTGCCCTTCAGAGAGATCTGACATGCTGCATGTATCTGGTGTCTGACCCGGTCCACATGGTTCTGGTATCAGATCTGACTCCTGGGGATACTGATGCTGTTTTAGATATGTGACACCAGGTTCAGCATGTTCATCGATCAATACAGGACCTGAACCACATGGAAATATATCCATCCACACATTGATTTATTGGTATGCTTTACCATTCTGTGAGGTTGGGATTCCATCTCTGTTCACACAGACGGTTTGAGATATAATAATAATAACCTTTATTTGTATAGCACCTTTCATACACAACATGCAGCTCAAAGTGCTTTACATCAATAGAAGGCAGATAAAAGACAGATAAAAAGATAAAATTCATATAAAAGAACAAGCAAAATGCATTGCATTTAAAGAATCAAATCAAGTAAAATAGAAGGATAAAAGAACACAACAAATACTCCCACTTTTAGATGCACATTGTGAGTGAACCCATATGTTTTTCTTTAATTTTCTTATCTCCTGTCCTTCCTGATTCTACTCTTGATCTGATATTTACGTCAGATCTCACTGCCTCAGGCAGACGAGAATCATAGATTCTCCTCTTGGTCAAAAACCTCCCCATCCACAGATGGATGAGGATCATACAGGGTAAAGCTCTGTCCCCCACATATAGTGTTCACTCGTGCAGTAAGCATTACCCGGACAAGACCAATGAAAATTCGCACTTGCCCATGTCAGCTCTGTTGGGATCCTGAACAGAAACAGTTAAAATGAAGGCAATTTAAAAGCTAAGCTGAAAAGATACGTTTTTAGCAGTCGTTTGAAAATACTTACAGAGCCCGCCTCTCAAATATTCTCTGGCAGGGTGTTCCACAGTTTAGGAGCAGAGTTAAAAAAAGGCTGCATCCCCAATCTTCTTTTGAGTGGGGTTTTGTACTTCTAACAAACCAGCAGTAGAAGACCTGAGGGTCTTGAAGGAATGTAGAACAGCAGGGATTCTGTAATGTAGGCCGGTCCTAAGCCATTAAGAGCTTTGTATACAAGTAAAAGAACTTTAAAATCAATTCTAAAGGACACTGGGAGCCAAAGCAATGCAGCTAAAACCGGAGTGATCTGCTCTCGCTTCCTTGTTTTTGTCAAAAGTCCAGCTGCAGAGTTCTGGATAAGCTAAAGCCTCTCAATAGACTTTTTAGGGAGGCCGGTAAAGAGGGGTTTTGCAGTAGTCCAGATATGAAGCTTTTTAAATTTCACAGAACCTGAGCTAAACTAATCTTCTAATTTGCATTTTTAAATTTAACATTTTAAATAAACCTGCCTGGAATAGCTGGTTGATGTTTTACCACGACAGTTTATACAGTATCAGGAGAGTTACCAGACTAAACTAACTAATTGTGTGATGTGTGATAAGCTCCACCCTCCTGGGACTGCAAGTAGGTAAAAACCAACAAGTTTGACCAATATGAGATTTGAAGGCCAATACCAATTGATAGACCTACTGATAGTTTTGCATTGAAGCTGTTGATAGGCAATATTTTGTGGCAATATTCATTATCTCAAAATTGAACCTTTTTCTAGAATTCCCAAAAATTACGTTTCCCTCAAACTTTATTCTTCTAAAAACATTCACAGCTGTTTTCCCGCTGTGTGACATCAAGGCGAAGAGTTTTTTGTTCCCAGTCAGCTGCTGTTGTGTTTGGTTGGAACAAAAACCTGCAGAGTGAAACCGGCTGATTCAGATATGAGGCAGGACTTCTGTCCACTGACCCAAACAGATGAGTTGTTCTTGGTGGGTCAGTTCCCACCGCACCGGTTTCTCTGGTCAGACAGCATCTGATTTTCAGTACCGGCCCTATGTGTTGGTCTAACCCTGCAACTCGGTCAGGCTCTTACCGTGTTTTTGGTGTCAGATCACCAGAACTACCTTGGTACCGATGAGAACCTGGGTCCGGTGTCGCTGAGCGTCCGGCGGGAGAAGCTGGAGGACGGGAAGGACGGGGCGCAGTTCAACTACCGGCTCGTCTTCAGGACCAGCGAGGTAACGAGCCGCGGGACAAACCTCTGTGTCTGTCTGTCAGTACCAATAAAGTTCATTTGTATTCATCTTAACACAGTACAACACAGTTTATACAACTGGTTTCATTCAGACAATCTGATTGGTCAAGAATGTGTTACCACTGTGCTGATAATTCCCATAATGCCACATGATCTATCCAGAAGCTTCAGTCAAGCTACAAAGCGTCAACTAGAGGTTTTAGTCCTTAACTGCAGATGCTTGTATAAACACAAAGTTACATACAAAATTTAGATATTACATCCACAGCATTTTAGCACTGCAACACGTCTGTTTTGTTCATTTCATAATTCAGAGACAGGGATTTCGGCTCTGCTGAAGAATCACAGCTGATCTGTTCTGATAGAGACTCTCGCTGCATTTCCTTTATGTTTGCAGCTCTGCTCTGTATTTTTAAATGTGCTGTCAGGCTCTGTGACCTCTGACCCTTCACATCCTGACTACTGGCTGCTTGTAATGTTGCTGATCTACAAAGTGAAGCTGATTCCACTGTTGCAGTCTTTGTAAATCGCTCTGGATCAGAGGGAGCCAGATTCCTAACATGTAAAACGCACAGTGGATTATTCATTAGATAATCTGTGGGTTTACTGCTCTGTCAGGAGGAATGTTGAAATATTTATCACAACTTAATGGGAAGATGTTAAAAGAACGTTCTTCGTCGTCATCTTCTTTCATCCCACCATGGGAGGAACTGAGGAGAACAAACAGTTTGACAGAAAGTTTCCTGACTGGTAAACTCCACCCACCTGGTACTCCAAGCAGGTTAAAACAAACTATTCAGTATTTACAACCAGTTTTGATCTCCCATGCTAAAATAATGTCTTTGCTCTTCGTTCAGTGAGGCGCTTTGTATAAAAGCTTTCACCCAATGGCAGATGTTCAGTACATTTACATCTCGCACAGTGTTGACTTCAGAAACTGTGATGTAAACATCAGTGGAGAAACTGAATCCAGCTGAATGCCGAGGCAGAAACCGGACTTGGATCTGGAGGATTATCAAGTATTGTTATCTAGTGGTTTCCTCACATCTCAGATGATTCACTGATTCAGACCACATCTCCAAACAAATATCTCTGAAGTATTAACAGTGGAAATGAAAAGCCTTAAGAATTTAAATATCACAGCTTTCAAAATGTATGTACTGTACAAACCAGTGTTATCAGATTTTCTAAATCATGCGAGGGAATAGTAGTTATAATTATATTTATTGTTTTCGATTGGCAGCTTGTTGACCTTTTCTTAGATTCCCAAAGTCCATCGGCCTTCCTGGTGTTAAAGACCAAAGAGAATCTGCGGTTTGAAAGGCGACCGCACCTGACAAAGGCTCATTCAATCTGACACTCAGTCAGCTTTAACTTTTCAAATTGCCAATGTAAAATAAAAGCTTTTAACCTTCGTTTTCACCATGAGAGCCTCAGCCCCTCTTTGGTTTTTAACCCAAGAGCTTCTGCTTTCTCTCACCGAGCGTTCTGGTGCCGAGCGGCGCTCCCAAATGTTTGTTGTTTTGTAAATATCTCTTCACGTCGCTCGCAGCTCACCACACTGCGAGGAGCCGTCCTGGAAGACGCCGTCCCGTCCGGCTCGAAGCACGGCTCGGCCCGCGGCCTGCCGCTGAAGGACGTGCTGGAGTACGTCGTCCCAGAACTCAACATCCAGTGTCTCCGCCTGGCCAGCAGCTCGCCCAAAGTCCCAGAGCAGCTCCTCAAACTGGATCAGCAAGGGGTGAGTTACCCAGCATGCCTTGTGCTGCAGTGCATTCTGGTCTCTCTCCTGCTCCTGTGGTGGAGAAATTGGTCTCTCTCCTCTTCTCCGATGGATTTCTCCCTGTATGATTGTTGAACATCTCTTGGTGCAAAATGGCGGCTCTAGAAAGAAGCCCTCGCTCTTTGATTCTGAGGGACTGACACCAAAACCTGACGTTTACCGCTGAGGTTTTTACATTGGTGGATGTTTTCCTTGATCATCACCAATTGGAGGTTTTTTTATTTACCACTGCTTTGGACTGTCACTCTGCATTTAGACATTCAGTGAGACAGAAGTGTAGTGAGTGAAATGTAGGTATTTGTTTTCTCTAGCTGCACCTTCCCCCTTGAATTATTCTCTGAAGGCCGTAGGTCCATAAATTATTTGGCCCTCACGTCCATGGGTGACTATTTGTCATGTTGCCATGGTGATCGCCATGGTGACGGCAGCATCTCAGAGAGGAGGAAAGGCGGCCACCAGCATCCCTGCGTGAAATTGGAAATTTTGCTCCACAAATCGATTTTGCCTTTGAGGCTGAAAGTCCGTCAGATAAACCTGAAGGAAACTCTGAAGCTCCGGTCCAAGATGCTTTGTCAGAGTCAGAGGTTGGAATGGATTGTATTTCCATTTTGGAAAGTTTCTCATTCAATATCTGTAACGTAGAGAATCTGCTGTTTAAGGATTTTAACGTTTTGACAACAAGGACTGAAGCTGAAGCTGCCTTTTATCCTTTAAAATGTTCCATCATTCATGCTAATTTTATGTCATCAGTCATTTTGTTTTTTTTAAGGTGCAGGTTATTTTCTCCAAGCTGTCGGTTTCTCAGTTTTTCCTCCTCTCCTCTCCTCTCCTCTCCTCTCCTCTCCTCTCCTCTCCTCTCCTCTCCTCTCCTCCAGCACCTTGCCTCTGCTCATGAATAATTCAGCAGCAGCCGGTAGGTGTTTTCTGCAGCAGCGGTGGAAATGTAATCACTTTCCCTTTGTGTTGCTGACTCCTCCTGTTCAGACTAATCGCACACTTAGCAGGTTGGTCTGAGCCTGCAGGGTCAGGAGTGGAAACTGATAGCTGGAGATAAAAGTCTGTGGCCAGCTGCTTACGGAGCGTTTCAGGCTAATCTGACACCTTACAGCTCGCTGCAGCGGTCTGATCTACAGCTGGAAGTGATAATGATGGAGCTCCGGTGTAGTTCAGCGGGTACAGCAAAGCATTATGGGTATGATGACTGCTGTAGTTGGTTTTCCTGGTCTTAACCAGACTGGAAAAGTTGACTTGCCTGCATCTTTGCTTTGTATTTGGTTTGTTCAGGTTCAAACTGACCAATCACAGCCAACCGGAGCTTGTACAGAAGTCACATGACTCACAAGCAGCTCGTTTATTGGACAGAGTTTGAACCTGTCATCCTGCCACTTCCTGTAACTTTATCTGACATGACGGACCTGTCTGTCTCTTCTTCTGTGGTGTTTATACCAGTTAAGAACACACGAAGAAGTAGCTGAATATGAGCATCAGTCCAGACTTCATTTTGTTCTGCTAGGCTTTCTGTTTCTTTCTACCCATAATGCACAGCGTTACACTGCCAGGATTAGAGGTTCAGTTCACACTGACCCGGTGCCTTGCTCGACTGCACATCAACACTCTTCTGTTGTCACACCGCCCCTAAAGTAGAAAATATCTTTGTGTTCTGCAGCTGAGCTTCCAGCACAAGGTTGGCGTCCTGTACTGCCGAGCCGGCCAGAGCGCCGAGGAGGAGATGTACAACAACGAGAGCGGCAGTCCGGCTCTGGACCGCTTCCTGGACCTGCTGGGCCAGAAGGTCCGGCTCAAAGGATTCTCTAAGTACAGAGCGCAGCTGGACACCAAGAGTAAGAAACCTCTCTGTCTGGACCCTGTCTTCACATCATGTTGCAGCTTTAATGTGGACGCTTCTCGCAGTGTGTGCAGTGTGTGCAGTGTGTGTAGTGTGTGTGCAGAGTGTGTGTAGTGTGTGTGTAGTGTGCAGTGTGGAGTGTGTGCAGTGTATGTGCAGTGTGTGCAGTGTGTGCAGTGTGTGTAGTGAAGCTGGTCTGACGGCAGGTTTTGATTTCCTCACAGCGGATTCGACAGGAACCCATTCCCTCTACACCACCTACAGAGACTATGAGCTGATGTTCCACGTGTCGACGCTGCTGCCCCACACACCCAACAACAGACAGCAGGTCAGCAGCTGGTTCTGAGCGCTGCTGCTTCTGCTGAGAGGCGGACTGCATGTGCATGTCACATTAATGTGCTCAGACTTCACATTAGTAGTCAGACTTCACATTAATGTGCTCAGACTTCACATTAGTGTGATCAGACTTCACATTAGTAGTCAGACTTCACATTAATGTGCTCAGACTTCACATTAGTGCTCAGACTTCACATTAGTGCTCAGACTTCACATTAGTGGTCAGACTTCACATTAGTGTGATCAGACTTCACATTAGTAGTCAGACTTCACATTAATGTGCTCAGACTTCACATTAGTAGTCAGACTTCACATTAATGTGCTCAGACTTCACATTAATGTGCTCAGACTTCACATTAGTAGTCAGACTTCACATTAATGTGCTCAGACTTCACATTAGTGGTCAGACTTCACATTAGTGTGCTCAGACTTCACATTAATGTGCTCAGACTTCACATTAGTAGTCAGACTTCACATTAGTGGTCAGACTTCACATTAGTGTGCTCAGACTTCACATTAATGTGCTCAGACTTCACATTAGTGTGCTCAGACTTCACATTAGTGGTCAGACTTCACATTAGTGCTCAGACTTCACATTAGTGCTCAGACTTCACATTAGTGGTCAGACTTCACATTAGTGTGATCAGACTTCACATTACTGTGCTCAGACTTCACATTAGTGTGCTCAGACTTCACATTACTGTGCTCAGACTTCACATTAGTGGTCAGACTTCACATTACTGTGCTCAGACTTCACATTAGTGTGCTCAGACTTCACATTACTGTGCTCAGACTTCACATTAGTGTGCTCAGACTTACCAGCTTTACCTGGACAGACAGAGCTTCAAGTCTCTGTGATAAAGATCATTAGTCATAGTATA
Organism: Centroberyx gerrardi; assembly: GCF_048128805.1. Classification (NCBI taxonomy): domain Eukaryota; kingdom Metazoa; phylum Chordata; class Actinopteri; order Beryciformes; family Berycidae; genus Centroberyx; species Centroberyx gerrardi. Next base: position 314,221 of record NC_135999.1, read on the forward strand.
TAGTCTTCATGTTGTGTTACGTTTTATTATGTGGTATTGTTTTCATAAAATAATAACAACAATAACAACAGTAATAATAATAAGCATAAGAATAACTGTGAAGATAAAAATGGGAAAAATCAAACATATTCCATTAAAGCAAGTCTATAAAATTGTTTCAAAATGATTTAAAAGATGAAACTAAATCAGAATTAAATTAGAATCAGTACAATCAGAATAACCAAAGCAGATGATTCAGCTCAGCTGTTTCCATCAGTCTGCCGTCTCTTCATTAGAACTGGCATCTCTCATTTCACAGCAAACGTTTTTTTGTCACGTAGACAGACGTTTATTAATTGGAATTTCTATTGCTGGCAACGTTGCCGCGGTAACAATTCCACGGGCTGCCGTCAATTAACGCAGTGTGTGAGATGGTGTTGTTATGGGGGGGGGTCTGTGTGTGTGTGTGTGTGTGTGTTAATGAGATGACTGAACACAGCTTCTCCAGACGCTGCTGTCTCTCCACCAGCCTCCTGGTTTATTTATTCAGCATATTTAAGTCATGTCATGGCCAAGGTAGAACGCATTTTGCAGGTACTGATACTATACCACAGTGCTGATACTGTACTACTGATACTATACCACAGTGCTGATACTATACAGTACTGATACTATACCACAGTACTGATACTGTACTACTGATACTATACCACAGTACTGATACTATACCACAGTGCTGATACTATACCACAGTGCTGATACTATACTACAGTACTGTTGCTGTACCACAGTACTGATGCTGTACCACAGTACTGATACTATACCACAGTACTGATGCTGTACCACGGTACTGATACTATACTACAGTACTGATACTATACCATCACCACAGGCCCAGTGTGGGTGAAACAGCACTGATGCACTGCAGGAGCTTGTTCCCTGTCCCTGCCTGTGTTCTTTATACATAAAGTTTATAGTCAACAGCTGGAATCCCTCAAATGCGACTCAGAAACTCTCCAGGAAACTAAACAGATCTTAGATGCATTGCGTGTCTCAGAACTTGATTAGCAGGATCTGGATCATGACTGATAGTCCGGGCTCTGATCCTCAATCCTGTTTACTCATTTGCACATCCAGAAGCCGGCCAAGCTCAGCCGGAGCTTATCAAGACATGTGAAACGACAGATGTGCTTCATAGCTTTAATCACTGTAAGCTTCCTTTATTCAGAATGACTTTAATCAAAGTGCACTGAATGTACAGGAACTTGTCTTGTGACAGCAGGACAGGGACACAGGGACAACTTCTAGTTCACAATACACACTGACACAGGGCACAGAGACACCAAGACCTCACATAGAGTGGGACAGTGGTATATTGTATAATGGACAGTAGGCTTTGCATATCACTCTACAGATATGCATGCATCATTCAGTCACTGTGCTTTCAGGCAACATGGTTTATCTTCTTGTGTTTATTCTCTCTGTGTTTCTGTCTTCCCAGCTTCTGCGGAAGCGTCACATCGGGAACGACATCGTCACCGTTATCTTCCAGGAGCCCGGCGCTCTTCCCTTCACACCCAAAAACATCCGGTCCCACTTCCAACACGTCTTCATCATTGTTCGCGTCCACAGCCCCTGCACCGACAACGCCTGCTACAGGTGAGGAGGACAGAGCTCCAACACTGTATGTCTGTCTTTGAAACAAAGCTGTGTTTATATAGACTTTATTTCTATGTGAATTTTTCTCACCTGTGCAGTTCAACATGTCATCTTTTCCTCTTGCTGTCAAGCGTTGCTGTGACCAGATCGAAGGATGTCCCTCCCTTCGGCCCTCCGATCCCAGCAGGACTGATGTTCCCCAGCTCCCCCACCTTCCGAGACTTCCTCCTGACCAAGATCATCAACGCCGAACACGCAGCGCACAAGTCCGACAAGTTCCGTGCCATGGCCATGCGCACCAGGCAAGAGTACCTCAAGGACCTGGCGGAGAACTTTGTCACGGCGACGCCGGTGGACTGCTCAGCTGCCAAGTTCAGCTTCATCACGCTGGGAGGCAAGAAGAAGGAACGCAGCAGGCCGCGGCGAAACGCTCACCTGCAGAGCGCCGGGGCGGTCACCTGGGCCGTGGTCGCCCGCGACTTCAGCCGGTCCGCCAATATCGGCTGCCTGCTGGCCATTTCCAACGAGTTTGTGGTGCTGATAGAGGAGGCTTCCAAAGAGGTGGTGTTCAACTGCTACTGTCATGATGTCATCGGCTGGAGCGCCATGTCCGGCAGCGTCAAGCTGTTCTACGAGCGCGGCGAGTGTATTGTGTTCTCCACCCAGGAGGGATGCTGGGACGACGTTCGTGAAATCACTCAGAGGCTTGAGGTAAGATTTTGATTGGTCATCAAAGTTCAGACCAATCAGAGAGCTTGATTTGCTGCTTTGTAATGAGGTAGATAATTTCATCCACAAACATATTATAATAAAAAAAAAATGTAATTTAAGTTTAACAGGTCATCTACCACAAGGCTGTTGTCATCAGTAGAATTATTATGGGATGTTTGTAATCTACCCAGATTGTAATTTGAGGTGACATCTTAGATTTAGTTTTGTTTAGTCCATGCTACACATTCAAAGGGTCAGCTTTACATTTCTTTCTTCTTCTTTTCTTTCTTCTTTACATTTTCATAAATACAAAGAAACTTCACACACATTACTGGGCTTTAAAAAGCCAAAGGGGTAATCAGATAATCTGCTTGAAGGGTTTGTTTTCACAGGGATTTTAATGGCTAAGCACAAGGTGCTAATTACCCTGCTGGAGGTTAACTGAGGTTAAGGTCAACTCTGTCATTGGAAAATAGTTTCTTTGATGTTTCCCTCACACATGTTTCTACATATTTGAAGTGTGGAGGAGTGAGCAGATAGCAGTGAAGGGAAACTCCGTCTGCTGTGTCAGTTTCTCCTCTGTCACCTGACAGGCTGCTGGGTATTTAGTTTCAGTGCAAAGTACAAGTCAATTTGTACAAGCCAAAAATGTGACACTTACTGTTAGAAAATGATTTTTTACATGACAGTAGGTCAGTAAAATATAGCATTCTGTATTTGGTGAATAGAATTATTGATTGATCCAGTTCTAAGGAGAGAAGAAGTAGATCCAGAAACATCACTCCGTTCTGTGGTAGCACCATGTTTGGTAACGTGTTTCCCTCCAACAGAACAGTCTTAGAAAACAGAAAGAGATTATTATTACTATTATTATTATTATTATTATTATTATTATTATTATTATTACAATTACCCTCCAAGGGAAGAGAAGCCTCTTCCCCTGTCGTCCATGATCATACAGGAATACTTTGTTCCATCTGTTGCCCTGTAACTGTGACCTTTGCACTTACCATTGATGGAAAATGTTGAATGTAAATGTGTGACAGGGAGGCATGAGACAGAGGTGATGCACAGGAACAGAGTAAGAAGACAGAAACAGAAGTAGAATAATAAAAGTTTTTTCTGTCTTGTCCAGACTGTGAGTCGGGGCGGAGAGGCGGTGGAGTCGACGCTGCGGAGGAACGGCCTGGGGCAGCTCGGGTTCCACGTCAACTTCGAGGGCGTGGTGGCGGACGTCGAGCCCTTCGGCTTCGCCTGGCAGGCTGGTCTCCGCCCCGGTTGCCGATTGGTAGAGATTTGCAAGGTTGCCGTGGCAACCCTGTCACACGAACAGATGATCGACCTCCTGCGTACATCGACGGTGGTCAGCGTGGTCATCGTCCACCCGCATGAGGACGGAACGCCACGGAGGTAAGGAGCCGGTAGTTAAGGCTAAATATCAGGAACCAGGAACCTCTCTTTAAGGTTCTGTATCCACCAGGAACCTCTCTCTAAGGTTCTACATCCACCAGGAACCTCTCTCTAAGGTTCTACATCCACCAGGAACCTCTCTCTAAGGTTCTACATCCACCAGGAACCTCTCTCTAAGGTTCTACATCCACCAGGAACCTCTCTTTAAGGTTCTGTATCCACCAGGAACCTCTCTTTAAGCTCACAAAGACATAGTTTCAATTTTAAAAATCACTAACTGTTACCATGAAAAGTCAGGCTGTTGTAGTTATTACCAAATCAAATTCAAATGGGAACAAATTCTTCATTACGCTGGGGAATATTTTCGATGCTACGGAACTACTTTCCTGAGATCGCAAACGTGACGGTTGGCTTATTAAAGGGTAACTTTGGTATTTTTCAACCTGGACCCTATTTTCCCAACTTTTTGTGTCTAAGTGACTAAAGGGGACAACAATTTTTGAAATTGGTCCAGTATTAAGCGAGATCGCTTCAGCCAGCAGCTGCGAAACGAGCTGCAATGTAATCCGACGGGGAAAATCACACTGTCAATGTACGTCCACTAAAAGTTCTTGTTTTACTGACAGGCTCAGATTGTTATTATAAGTGTCTGACAACATTATGGAAAGGACCCTACAGAGAAATGAAACGTTTTTCTTTACCTTTCGCTTGATCTGGTCTGTGTGTAACCAAGTCTCGCTCAAGTCTCGTGAGAGTTGAGTTGTTGCAGGAAGTTACACACAGACCGGATCAAGCGAAAGGTACTGGACCAATTTCAAAAATTGTTGTCCCCTTTCGTCACTTAGACACAAAAAGTTGGGAAAATAGGGTCCAGGTTGAAAAATACCGAAGTTACCCTTTAAGTTGTTTGAGGAAAAAGTCGTCCGGCCCGGTGCATCGTGATGATGAAATATGCTGCAGAGCAGCAGCATGGCTCTGTGACGGGTTTTAATAGTTTTTAATACAATGCAGTTCTATGGCTGCTGGGACATGAGGCTTTACTGGGCACCGGCTACATGGACGAGACTTGTTAGCAAAACACATTCATTGCTGATTTTGTTATTTTCATAGGATTTGTTGATGGTAAGAAATGTATTAAAAACACCAGCCTGATGCTTTAAGGCTGGTTCTCCACCAGGAATCTCTCTTTCTAGCACTGACTTTTTTTTCTCTTAATTTCCAATGTAAAGTTGATGCTAACACATTTTAAGCATGATATTAAAGAATGTCATGCTTAAAACAGGTTAACAGTAGTTGCCTAGCAACAGCAGGAGCCACGCCCCCCACTTCCCACAGTGTATTTGTTTAGCGCTGCTAGCTACAACAGAGCCAGGTGGACACAGGATCCCTCCTCTCTCTGCCTCTCATGAACCTTCAGTACAGTCTGCAAGTCAAGTTTCATCAGGATGTTTATTTGTCATGAAGGAACGCCCTTCATTTAGAAATGATGAAAATCTGTCCTCAGTCCATAGCTGCTGATATGAACACAAGGCGTCAGACTGAGTTGTGCCAAAAATAATCTCATCTAAAAAGTAATCCTCTCAGCATAATCTGATATTATATTATTTCAGTCATAGATTTAATAGCCTGAGAGCAGTTCTCTCAGTCAGTGCTGTTAACTAGTTGTGAACTGGGCCAAGCTTCACACAGTCCAACAAGAAGTGACATTTTGTTAGTGTTTTTGCAGCTGAGATCAAACAAATCACACAAAGTGATTTAATCTAGTGATAATTTAATCTGGCCCTAATCCTAGATTTGGTTTAATTAAAACCAGGGTGAACTGGGAGCTTCCACAGCTGACTGGTCACCAGTTTACAGGATCAGAGCTGGAACAGCGTCTGCTGGGTTCTGCAGCACCGAGTCTCTTAACTGACTCCGGCCTGTGGGTGAAAGGACAGAGATGAACTAGAGGAGTAAACCAGATTTAACTGGAGCAGCTGTTCCTGAAACAGACCAAGCTGTCACTGCAGCATCATACATGACACAGAGATGCAGCATCATACATGACACAGAGATTAGGAGAGATTTATATTCTTTCTTCAGTGAGATATGTCAGGTGTGTTGGGACATGTTGGCATCAGATTTAGCAGGTAATTCATCAGACGACTCATCAGACAGGGTTTCATTTCCAAATGCCAAACATTCATTTAGGAAAATGAATGTTAACATGATATTTATTTCCGAGTATTTTAAAAAATGTAGATGTAAAATAGCTAATAATTTAGATGATGTCCCATATTGAATTTTACTTTCCAGCTTTTTTTAGTAAGTAGAGTAAAATTCACACTTTTGAAATGGGAGATATCGCATTTTGTAATGAAACTCTTCACACTGTGCAGCCCAACAAGAGCAAACAGCTGGATGTTGTGAACGAAGCTGAATGTCTGGGACACTGACAGCTGCATCATGAGACACAAGAACAGAAAGCATCACCACCTAAAGAAGCATGCGGTCACACTCTCCTCCCTCTGCAGCCTTCCAGCTGCCTTTGAGCAAGGCAGCGTGAACACCAGCAGGAGGCTGTGGAGGAAATGTGAAACTGAAAGTGAAGCAGAGCGGAGCAGGAAAACAGAAACGGCTCCTGACCAGTAAAGACAGACGGTGCAGTTTGGTTTGGAGCCGCAGCTCCCGGCTCGTTCCGGGCTAATTAACTCCATCGCCGCGACCTAACGGACTCGTTAAGTTAATCCGTGGTAATTGATGTAATGCGGCCGGAGGCAGCGAGCCGCCGGCCTGCATCCGAACCGCCCAACACTTTCCCTGAACGGCTGTAGTCAGCTGTTCTCACTGGAAGTAGGTTAATCTATTCTGTGGGTCAATAGAGCTGAAACCATCGGGACAGAAACTGTTACTGAGGAGACGAGAGGGGAAACTGGCAGGTGAAGGTCTTTTACAGCTGGTGAGATCAGTTCAGAGGATCTGATGACCTCCTGCTGATCCCTCTGGAGGTGTAGGTCTGATCCAACCAATCGTCTGTGGTGGGAGGAGTCTACCTGACCCCCCCCCCCCCCCACACACATACATACACACACACACACACACACACACACACACACACTACAGTTTAATAACACAAAGGAGAGTTACTTCCTGTCCAAAGTCCAGAAAGTGAGAAACTGTTTGAAATCTCAGCAGCTGGCTGATCATCAGAATTGATCAACAGCCTGATCAATCCCACAGATGTGTTCTGGTCTGTGTGTGTGAATCACCTGAAGTCTGACTGAAGCCAGAGACGGTTTAGAAACGAGACGGCGCAACTGCGAGTCATTTCCTGTATCTGTGTCACGTGGGTTTCTCCACTGCCCCGCCCCTTTAGGAGACTAGCGGAAGGTCCTGAGTCTATTCGCTCCAATGGGAGAAGTGAACGTGAGCACAGATTATGACCGATTCTTTCACCCCATAGTCACCGAAGTAAATATTGGACCCATTTTTCACAAGCCACATATTTTCCGAACATTTTGACACTAAAATGGCATTTTTCAGACAGACAAATCAGGAGAAAATGAACTTTGTTGGAGACCTGTCTCTGTCTCAGCAACACACTCTCGTGAGATCTGGCAACATCATCACACATCCCGTCGGTCTGGTTTCACTGCAGCGCTGCCGACGGCGCTTTCCAACCGGATAAACAGAAGTCTAAAGGGACTTATATGTGAAACCATGAATTAAAAGTTAAAACTGAAATAAAACTTGTGTTTCTTTCTCCACACGACGTTCACAACACTTCCAAATGAGGTGGGGGGGTGGGGGGGAGAGGCGACCACGCCCACTTAGGAGACAGGAAGTGTATACCATTTCATACCATTGGTGCAGCTTGTGATGCGTCATCTTGTGTGTATAGAGCAACTTTGCTGAAGCTAACTGTAACTCTACAGACTGCAGCTTCTGTGTTTTACACATATATGGTTGTATATATACAGTATATGGTTATATATACAGTATGTTATATATATATAGTTGTATATATACAGTATATGGTTATATATACAGTATGTTATATATAGTTGTATATATACAGTATATGGTTATATATACAGTATGTTATATATATATATAGTTGTATATATACAGTATATGGTTATATATACAGTATGTTATATATAGTTGTGTATATATACAGTATATGGTTATATATACAGTATGTTATATATAGTTGTGTATATACAGTATATGGTTATATATACAGTATGTTATATATATATATAGTTGTATGTATACAGTATATGGTTATATATACAGTATGTTATATATATATATAGCTGTATATATACAGTATAGGCCATATCAGTGTGACGTCACAACAACAAAGAACTTACTTCCGGGTGGATAACGTCGGTGGTGCTGCATCGGCGCTACAGTATTTTTCGTGTTATTTAACCAAAGTAAGACCCCTTTTTAAGCTCATGTTTGTGACATTTGTGGCACTTTGACAATATGTTTTACTCGTGTAACAGAAAATGGCTCAAGGATTTCAGAAAGCTTATCATGTTGGCAACATTTCGGTCAGGAAACCTTACCTACAAGAAGTGAAAGATTTTACCCAAACGGTTTTTAATGGAACGCCTCGGGACCGGCGGTGCAGTGCCAGTCCCAACGGAGCTGCTGCTGTGCTAGACCCGAACGGGACTAGCAAAACCGAGAGACTGTATTACTGTCACTCTAGCAAGCTTGCACGTTATGCTACCCAACAGTGACTTTTATCATTTTTATTACTGACCTGTAAGAAAATGTTTGCCGCAAAACCCGGTCATGAGGCTGCTGCCAGCCTGTCCTCAGTTCTGTAGATGCAGACGGCCTGTAAACTATTCTCTGTAGCCACCGATTCCGTTAGGTTGCTTTAAAACTGAAAAAGCCTAAACTTAATCCATTATGTACCAAGCTATATTTGGCATTACAGCCCCAAACACAACCCGATTTCGGCATAATCGCTAATGTTTTGTTTAGTTGACTCGTATTTAACGCTGCTTAAAACTAACAATTTCCGCTGCCGACAGGTGCGAGTTCTCCACCCGGAGGTATAGCCAATCTGTTTGTTTACAAACATTCTGATTTGGACTATATGGTTATATATACAGTATGTTATATAGATATATAGTTGTATATATACAATATATGGTGTCTTATGTGTGCAGGAGCTGGTCGGAGTTGTACCGGGTGCCGATGCTGGAGTTGAAGCTGGAGGGGGGCGGGGCCTCGGGGCCCTTCAGGCCGCCGCCCCCCGCCTGGCACCGGGTCACCGCCGTGCCCGTAGCCCCGCCCCTCTCCAGAGCCTCGCCCAATCGGGGCCCCAGCCCCGGGCAGCAGATGTTCCATTACGCTTCTGGTTCGATCTCACGAAGCGCCTCCTTCGACAGGAAGGAAGGAACCAGGTACTCTTCCTCTTCTTTGTCTTCTTCTTCCTCTTCTTCTTCTTCTTCCTCTTCTTCCTCTTCCTCTTCTTCCTCTTCATCCTCTTTCTCTTCTTCCTCTTTCTCTTTTTCTTCCTCTTCCTCTTCCTCTTCTTCCTCTTCTTCTTCCTCTTCCTCTTCTTCCTCTTCTTCTCCTTCCTCTTCCTCTTCTTTCTCTTCTTATTCTTCCTCTTCTTTCTCTTCTTCTTCCTCTTCCTCTTCTTCTTCCTCTTCTTCTTCTTCTTCTTCTTCTTCTTCCTCTTCTTTCTCTTCTTCTTCTTCCTCTTCTTCCTCTTCTTCTTCTTCCTCTTCTTCCTCTTCTTCTTCTTCTTCCTCTTCTTCTTCCTCTTCTTCTTCTTACTGAGAAATCTTGGTCATTGTTTCCTTTCAGTGTGAGAACCTGTACAATCTTATTATTATTTTATTCTTATTTATTGGTAGTATATAGACTGACACACAAACACACAACAAACAAGCTGCAGCTGCAAGCTGTACAAAAAAAGTAAATTAAAACAAATAAATCACTAATAAGGAAAGCTTCAGATTGTTTCAGGTTTGGAAAATTATTAAGAACAAAAAAAGAGGACAGACTTAAAAAAGCAAATGACCTCCATGTTTTCTCAAAATGCCCTCTAACCCAACAAATAAATAAATGTATAAATAAATAAATAAAAATATCCCTCCACCTCCACCACCTGATGAAAATCTGATTTCAGTTTTTTACCTCGGAAATGAGGGGAGATCAGATTCGTTTTTTCCAAATATTTCAAGTCTATCTTTGATGCTTTGAGCTTCTGCGACCAGAAGGCACTTTGTTTTTTGTGTTTTACAAACATTTCTCTGAGGTGGAATGATGATCAAAATCAGGGTCAGGATCGGGGATTTCCACCTTTAGACCGTTTTTGTTTTTTAACCATAACTATTATACTACGTTCATGTGCCGCTGGGAAAGTCGGCCGCTGTTCTGTTTTGCTCTCCACTGACTGCCTGTAGTGCTGAAGTGAAGCTGACTGGGTCACATTCTGAACTCATTTGTACCAGGGTCAAGTCAGCCAGAAAAAACACCTAACTGTAGTTTTGTTTTTTTTCTTCTTATTGAATTAAACATTTCCAGGATCATTTAAGTGTTGAGTTTCATGAACCTTGATGGTCCTTCATGGTCCATGAAGTTAAAAATCCGTTGTAGAGTTCAAACAAGACTAAGAGTCTAACAGCTGCGACGTTGAATTTTGTGGAAGCGTCTCTGCTGGGAACCGAACTCCGGTCTCCTGCTGGAGAGTCTGCGGTCCGACTGCCTGAACAGAGCGACCGACACGCCGTCCTCGAGCCCCTGCTGTCCCGGGGATAAAAATACACAGGCTTCAAAATAACTTGAAAATAATTCCCACACTTCAAACCTCGGTCTCACATTTTACATTTCAGCTTTTCTGCCGTTCTGTTTTCGCACCGCTGCAGGTCCAATTAAAGGTGCGACCGTATCACAGATTTGCTAACAACCTTTACACATGTTCTGCTGCATCTTCACTCTCAGTGTTGCATTTCTGATTTTTCCTTTGTTTCTTTTGAGGTGGGATGTTTTTTTAAGCCCCTGCAGGTTTATTTTTTTTATGTCACCTGCGCAGTTTTCTCTTCTTTCTGTGTTTCTATTATTTTATATGTGCAAATAATGAACAGAACGAGGTGGAAAACGGTTGTTAATATTACTGCGTTGCTTATGTGTCCTGAGTAGTTCACTGTTGAGTTTGGGAGTTCACTTCCCTGTGTAGCTCAGTAGGAAGAGCAAGGCAGTAGCAGTCCCAGGGTGAGGGTTCGATTCCCAGCAGAACATCCACAGCTCTGAGGCCGATCGAAGCCTCCAGTTTCTCACCAGATGGAGATGAGACCTGCTGAAGTCCTGACACCTCTCTCTCCCAGCTCTGCCAGGCAGTTAATTGGGCGACTCAATTCACAGCTGCCAACACTTTAACTGAACCAGGAGCTTCTGAAGCTGCTGAATATGCAGCACCCCCCCCCCCCTTTGATAAAGTCTAAATCTCTACCAAGCAGCTAGAAACCAACCAGCTAGCCTGGTGGCTAGAAACTGTTGCCCCCCTGTAGCCCCCTGTTGCCTGCAGCCCCCTGTTGCCCCCCTGCAGGCCCCTGCTGCCCCCCTGCAGCCCCCTGTTGCCTGCAGCCCCCTGTTGCCCCCCTGCAGCCCCCTGTTGCCTGCAGCCCCCTGTTGCCCCCCTGCAGCCCCCTGTTGCCCCCCTGCAGCCCCCTGTTGCCCCCCTGCTCCCCCCTGCAGGCCCCTGCTGCCCCCCTGTTGCCCCCCTGCAGCCCCCCTGCAGCCCCCCTGCAACCCCCTGTTGCCCCCCTGCAGCCCCCTGTTGCCCCCCTGATGCCCCCTGTTGCCCCCCTGCAGCCCCCTGTTGCCCCCTGCTGCCCCTTGTTGCCCCCCTGCTGCCCCCTGTTGTTGGGGTGGGGGGCAGGTAGAGTTTCAGCCCCAGGAGATGATCCAGTATCTGTGGATACAGCAAGCTAAGTTTAGCAGCTGGTTCTCTCTGGTCTCAACCAGACTGGAAAAGTATTTTGTATTTGGTTTGTTTAGCTTCACACTGACCAATCACAAGCCGACCAGGGCTTGGAAACAAAAGTCACATGACTCACAAGCAGCTTGTTTATTGGTCAAGTTTTCAGACTGAAAAACAACATGAACAAACCAGGAAGTTTCATAGAAAGTCTTGGAATTTTAAATCAGAGCCACAATGAGACGATGATGACAGAGAAGTGGAGGGAAAGGAATTTTCCATGGAAAGTTTCCTTCATTCAGTTTTCCAGTTAACACAAAAGCTAAAGACTGTGTTGTACTGGTCAGCTCCCAGTAGAAACCAGTAGAGACTGTGTTGTACTGGCCAGCTCCAGTAGAAACCAGTAGAGACTGTGTTGTACCGGTCAGCTCCCAGTAGAAACCAGTAGAGACTGTGTTGTACTGGCCAGCTCCAGTAGAAACCAGTAGAGACTGTGTTGTACTGGCCAGCTCCAGTAGAAACCAGTAGAGACTTTTGTTTGTTTTTCCCCAGAATGCTTCAGGACTACGACATGTCTCCCTCGGCCCTGCGGAGTCGTGGCGATCCCAGTCAGCTGTTCTGCAGCTCGCCCAGCAACCAGTCAACCTCCAGCGACCCGGGACCCACCGGCACCTGGCAGAGCAACGCCTACAGCGGGTGAGGCCGCTTCAGACTGGTTCAGACCAGACCAGTTCAGACCGGTCCAGACTGGTTCAGACCAGACCTGTTCAGACCGGTTCAGACCGGTTCAGTCCAGTATCCATACTGGGACTATAGAGAGACGTCAACAGAACCAGTAACCATAGAGCTGCACAATTAATCGTAGATAATCGTATATCGTGATTTTATGTTTCCACAATTAATATTTTTCTAATTCAGCGATATTGAAGTGTGTGTTATATTTCCAGGTGTGGTATATCAGTTCTTCATCACTCCTGACCAATCACAGCCTCTGAACGCCTCTGATCAGATCAGATCAGATCAGATCTGATCTGATCTGGATTTGACCTGCACTTCTCTCTTTTAACTGAATAATCCACAATTTAGTAATTAAATGTCTACTAGAAAAGATAGTGACAGGAGCGCTTCAGGTATCTGTAATACAACCGAAACACACCGAAACACACCGAAACACAGCGAAACACAGCGAAACACACTGAAACACCGAAACGCACCGAAACACAGCGAAACACCGAAACACAGCGAAACACACTGAAACACCGAAACGCACCGAAACGCACCGAAACACAGCGAAACACACCGAAACACCGAAACACAGCGAAACACCGAAACACACTGAAACACACTGAAACACTGAAACACACCGAAACACACCGAAACACCGAAACACACCGAAACACACCGAAACACACCAAAACACACTGAAACACCGAAACACACTGAAACACACTGAAACACACTGAAACACTGAAACACAGCGAAACACAGCGAAACACCGAAACACACCTAAACACTCCGAAACATACTGAAACACCGAAACACACCTAAACACACCGAAACATACTGAAACACCGAAACACACCTAAACACACCGAAACATACTGAAATACCGAAACACAGCGAAACACACTGAAACACCGAAACGCACCGAAACACAGCGAAACACCGAAACACACCTAAACACACCGAAACATACTGAAATACCGAAACACAGCGAAACACACTGAAACACCGAAACGCACCGAAACACAGCGAAACACAGCGAAACACCAAAACACACTGAAACACACTGAAACACTGAAACACACCGAAACACACCGAAACACACCGAAACACACTGAAACACACCTAAACACACCGAAACACACTGAAACACCGAAACACACTGAAACACACCTAAACACACCGAAACACACTGAAACACCGAAACACACTGAAACACACTGAACAGCGAAACACACCTAAACACACTGAAACACCGAAACACACCTAAACACACCTAAACACACCTAAACACAGCGAAACACAGCGAAACACAGCGAAACACCAAAACACACTGAAACACACTGAAACACTGAAACACACCGAAACACACCGAAACACACCGAAACACACTGAAACACACCTAAACACACCGAAACACACTGAAACACCGAAACACACCTAGACACACCGAAACACACTGAAACACACCTAAACACACCGAAACACACTGAAACACCGAAACACACCTAGACACACCGAAACACACTGAACAGCGAAACACACCTAAACACACTGAAACACCGAAACACACCTAAACACACCTAAACACAGCGAAACACAGCGAAACACAGCGAAACACACTGAAACACACTGAAACACAGCGAAACACACTGAAACACACTGAACACCGAAACACACCTAAACACACCTAAACACACCTAAACACACCTAAACACACCGAAGCGCGCGGCCTGAGGACGCCTGTCAGCAGTTCTTGTCGTTCTGCAGACACACTCAGAACCTGCTGAGGTTTTATGTCACATTTCACTTCTCTTCCTCCTTTATCAGTAAAGTCTGTTCTCCTCTCTCTCTAACTCAACAGTGATCCAACCTACAGTATATCTATATATCTTTATACAACAGTTAGTTCCGGTCGAGTAATTTGATTGGACAAGAGGCATTCCATGAGTGCTGATATACAGTATAACAGCACTGGGACTTTTTACTGTACGTATCACTCCGCTTCACAGGCGTTGTGATGTAACTGTGATCAGGCTGCGCTCACACAGTCTGTCTGTGTGCAGAAAGCTGCCGGAGCTTCTTGTGAGGAGAAATAAAAAGCGGATCACGACAACGTCAGCTGACGTTATCTGAGCAGCTGCTAGCTAACCAGCTGGTTAGCACTGCTAGCAGACTACAGTGTTGTGTCTGGTAGCTCTTTCCTGCCGCACAGTGATGCGTTCTGTTAAAGCTCGTTGTAAATATTGTTTTTGTTTTTTTAAGTGATATACAAATAAAGCATATTTTTATCATTATTACTATTAGTAGTAGGAATAGTATCATTGTTATTAGCATTATTTTTGGATCTCTAGTAAATGATTGATAATTCAGGAGGAAGTGCTGATTACCTTCTCTACCTACTGTCTCACACACACACACACACACACACACACACACACACACACCCTGAGTAAATCCCCTCAGTCTCAGGTTTCTCTGTCTGGCAGCAGCAGGGAGAAACTCTCCAGTTACAGTGACTGAAATAGCTTCTGCACATTCCTGTAACTCTTCCATCAGCAAAGCATTGTGGGCCGTTTAGTTAAAGGCAGACGAGAGTTTTCGGTAGATCGCCTCGTTAGTTTAACTGTTAATGAGAACGGAGACACCAGAATCATCTGCAGAGCAGAGTCGGCCCGTTCATGAACTGAAGTGAGAATTCCTAAACTCCAGTTCAGTCCTGCAGTGTGAATGTGTGTGAGTGTGTGTGTGTGAGTGTGAGTGTCAGTGTGTGAGTGTGAGTGTCAGTGTGATTGTGAGTGTGAGTGTGTGTGTGAGTGTCAGTGTGTGAGTGTGAGTGTCAGTGTGATTGTGAGTGTGAGTGTGTGTGTGAGTGTGAGTGTGAGTGTCAGTGTGTGAGTGAGTGTCAGTGTGGTTGTGAGTGTGAGTGTGAATGTGTGTCAGTGTGAGTGTCAGTGTGAGTGTGTGTGTGTGAGTGTGTGTGAGTGTGTCAGTGTGAGTGTGAGTGTCAGTGTGAGTGTCAGTGTGAGTGTGTGTGAGTGTGTGTGAGTGTGTCAGTGTGAGTGTGAGTGTGAGTGTGTGTGTCAGTGTGAATGTGAGTGTCAGTGTGAGTGTCAGTGTGAGTGTGTGTGTGTGTGTGTCAGTGTGAATGTGAGTGTGTGAGTGTGTCAGTGTGAGTGTGAGTGTGAGTGTGAAAGTCTCCCAGCTGTAAGGAAACAGAATGTGAACGACAGGAAACAAAACTAAATTCCATGAAATTCCACTTCTCAGAGAGTTTGTCTTGACTCTAAACATTATAAATCAAAACATTATGAATCAAATAAAAGATTTGAGTATTGATCATATATAACACTCTGTGTAATCTCAGAAAAAACAAAAAAACATGGAATCTCACAGAATGTCACAGAATTAAATTAAACTTCCTGAAATTCCAATTCAATTCCAGTTCTGTTTCCTGTAGGTTTTTTTCAAAAAAAAAAGCTGCTACACAAAGTTGTTTTTCTAATTTAACAACTGGAAGGATCTCATGCTGCTGTCCAGCCGCCAAGACCTGAAACATGAGTGACATTAGCTCCATGCTAACACTTTAGTGCACACTGTGTTGAGTGACATTAGCTCCATGCTAACACTTTAGTGCACACTGTTGAGTGACATTAGCTCCATGCTAACACTTTAGTGCACACTGTTGGGTGACATTAGCTCCATGCTAACACTTTAGCGCACACTGTTGAGTGACATTAGCTCCATGCTAACACTTTAGCGCACACTGTGTTGAGTGACATTAGCTCCATGCTAACACTTTAGTGCACACTGTTGAGTGACATTAGCTCCATGCTAACACTTTAGTGCACACTGTGTTGAGTGACATTAGCTCCATGCTAACAGTTTAGTGCACACTGTGTTGAGTGACAGTAGCTGCATGCTAACACTTTAGTGCCCACTGTGTTGAGTGACATTAGCTGCATGCTAACACTTTAGTGCACACTGTGTTGAGTGACATTAGCTCCATGCTAACACTTTAGCGGACACTGTGTTCAGTGACAGTAGCTCCATGCTAACACTTTAGCGGACACTGTGCTGAGTGACATTAGCTCAGCTATTCTTATTTAAGATAAGAATACGAAAATGTTCTTGCATGAGGCCCACTGTGTTGAGTGACAGTAACTCCATGCTAACACTTTAGCGTACACTGTTGAGTGATAGTAGCTCCATGCTAACACTTTAGCGTACACTGTTGAGTGATAGTAGCTCCATGCTAACATGCTAGCGTACTAGCTAAACTAGACACTAGCCTTATCTAAAGTAAGAAGACTGACCTTTTAATAATAAAAGGCCTGTAGCCTAGATTCATGAATTTTTTAAATATCAATAACTCAAAACAGCTGATGTATCCAGTATGTATCCTGTATCCAGATTTATTTTTGCAACTATTTAAGATGAGCAACCATGTATTCATCTGCTGCGCAGTGATTTTTATTTTGTTATTTACATATTCAAATTAAAATATTTTGTAACAAATGTGCAAATTTGCATCACTTTTATTTTCTCACATGGATAAAGTTTGTCTGCACTTTAATGTTTAATTCTGATGAATAACTTAATAGTTGGTAAGGGATTTGTAACTTATTTTTTTGATGAATTATTTACAGAATCTATATTTGTGGTGAAAATCCAAAGTTTTTCTCATATTTGTACATCTTCTCTGTCCAGATGTCAGCCTGGCCTCATGGATCCATCCAGCAGCACTGAAGGAGAGCGAGAGTCCAGACTGGAGAGGACCCGGTCTGCAGGTACCAACACTAACATCACTTCACTTGTAAATCACATTTCACTTTAGCATTGGGGGATTTCTTGTATAGTGTGATTGCATTTAACAAGCACACTGGGTGTTAAAGGTGTTAAAAAGTATGTTATTATAGCTGTTAATTATTTCACCATGTAATGACTGATGAACAGAACAGAGTTCGCAGTTCAGTCTGCATCCCGTCTGTTGCACCAAACACAGCTGGACTTCATGTTTCTTAATTATCATTTCCTGCTGTCCTTTTCTTTATTCTGACTGTTTATAGTTTCACTTTCTTCAGCTGTTCAGTCAGAACAGCTTTGTTTCTTCAGTTGGTTGTTAAATTGGTCTTAAATTTAATTCCAGATGGCATTAAAACGTCTTAAAAAGTCTTCATTTGGCTTTCTGAAACCTGCAGATTCCCTGTTGATGTCCTAAGTTTTATTGATGATCCTCCTCAGTTTGTTTTTTGACTTTTTCCCGATAAAGTCGGTTGTTAAGTCTCTACAGCAGTTTGCTGTTTAACTTGCAGTTTTCCTCTTGAACTCTGACTCCCCAGCTTCCACTGCTCTAAACTCAACAAATACTTTCTGTACATGCATACGGCCCTCTGTAGACCTGCTAATACAAATAGAGGCACATTTTACTCATTCTGTATATGCAGTTAATTCTTCTCCTATTCTTATTATTATATTTTTCTTTGCTGTATCCTGTTTGCTGCTGCAACGGCCCAATTTCCACCAAAAGATCATTAAAGTTGAATCTAATCATAAATATGGAATCAAATCCATCAGTCCTGTGATCATCTATAAACAATTGTTGATCAATAATCAGTGGCCCCAGTACAGTGATCAGATAGTATGTCCTTTTCAGAGCTGATGCCCTTCTGCTCTAGAGACACAAATAAATTCAAACAATATACATTAAAACAACAAATATTCTTTCATGTGGATGGTGGATTTCAACCATTTCCACCTCATTGAAATATTTCACAGCTGCATGCATTTGATGCAGTAAAATGTAAGTAAAATGCAAGTAGCCTTAATGAGATGCGACAGACGAACGCCTCGCAGCAGTGCAAGGATCTGCAGCCGGAACTGAAGTCCTGTGGAACTGGAGCTGGCTGCAGATCAGCTGGACAGTGTGATCCGCTTCGACCACAGGAATGTAGAAAATGAGAATATGATATCTGAATGAAAACAAACAAGACCCAAAATGACTTCCTCTTCTCCTGCAGAGGCCAAGTGGCATCATCCGTCCACCAAGATCCTCAACATGAGGGAGAGAAGCCAGCAGCGGCAGAAGGAGTCCAGCGGCAAACTCCGAGTGAGTACTTTCTAAAAAGTAAAAGAGCTTTGAGGGACCTTCAGGGTTTCTATGATGACTGTCCATATCTACCTATTCATATCTATCCTAGGAGGTTTCTAGGACGTTCAGATACAAGTGACATGTAGGTTGCATCTGATGCACCACACATCCACATGGTCCAGATGGGAACTGAAACAATGCGACTCCATACATTTTTTGCTGATTAGCAAACATCAGATGTGAGTCACATGTGAGAGAGGAATCAGAATTTGGACAGTGTGTTTGAACAGATTTGTGTTGTGTTTTGCAGCAGTGTGGAGAGAAGAGCTGCTCCAGCCCCTCCAGCAGCAACACACTGTCCAGCAGCAACACGCTGTCCAGCAGCGGCAGCAGCGAGGACAAACACTTCGACCCCTCCGACCCCTTGGACCCCGAGGCGCTGGGCCTCACCTACATCAAGGGGGCGTCCACCGACAGCGGCATCGACACCGCGCCCTGCGTGCCGCCCCTACCCGCCCCTCAGCCCGGGGGCGGTGGCCAGGTGGAGCGCTGGGAGGCGGGCCTGACCCAGGGAATCGACCCGGCAACCTCAGCCGGAAACGTGACTGACGGGAGTCTGGGAGATTTGAGCGAGATCTCGTCTCTGTCCAGGTAACAGACTTTTTGTTTTGGATTTGGAATAGAAGATTTCTCAGTTGCATGATACAGTTTTACTTCATTTTGAACTTGAGTTCTTACTTATGCTATAAGCCTGTCTCCAGACAGCACCACTGAATAATTTGCATGTAAAATTACAACCACCCAAGTCCTACCTTGGTCAAGAAAAGGCAGACAGTGAATGGTCCTTTATACCATGACGCATGTTGTCCCGCCCCTCAGATTCGTAATATGCGCTGCTCTACCTGACAATGTCGTTCTTGCTTTATTCAGCCACCGCTGCATATAGCTTTAATTACACCTGCTGTTAGCATCCTATGTTTCGGACGGCTCACACCTTCGACGAGAGCGGCGAGAACACAACTGCCTTATTTCATCTTTATCAAATTTTTTATTTGTTTTTTTTCTACCTTAAAGAAGACTAGTCATTGGTGAAGGCTCCGAGCTAGCTAATTAGCCGCTCATCCATCCACCCACTGCCACCTGCTAGCTACATTAGCTAACACTGTCGAGCGACCTCGGCTCACATGGCTGACAAGAACTTCAAGAAGTGTGTTGAGTGCATGGGTCTCGCACATGCTGAAGCTACACATTGGGGAAGTGAAGAGGAAAGCGAATGGGACGAGGAGGACACACAAAGCAGTGAGGAGGAAAAAGATGATGTGGGAAGGGATAACAGAGCCCTGGCACCGAGAGTTTCTCAACAGGGGGCATACTATAGAGAATTCACGGAGGTTATGTCTAGACTGGTTGCCAAGCTGGACCTGCCATGACCGGACCCCCTCCTGCTCCCGCTTCCATGCTCGTCGGCGCCTATTTTCCGGGCTCATCCATGATGCCAAAGCCCAAGCCTCAAAGGCCCCTTCCTCTCTGTCCTGACATCAAAGCCGAAGTAAGACATTCTTGGGGAAAGCCTATGCGGACCAGGTCATCTGTCCAAGGCTTCAGCTTGGTCCACTATTGACACAGAACCTGAACTGGGCTATCTAAGCATGCGGCTCATTTATCAACAACCTCTGCCTCTGACAAGCCCAAGCTGCCATCCAAAGCATGCAGGCTCACTGCGTCTCTTGCTGACAGGTCATACAAAGCGGCTGGCCCGTCAGCTGCTGTGCTGAACCTTTAGACACAACCGCTGATGGTTTATCAGTCAGTGTATTCGCTCGTTAGCCATGCATCAAGTGGCAACACAGATTCACCTGTGGGTGCACAAGCACCTGTGCTCATTGTCAGCAGCCCACATTCCAGGTCTAGTGAATTGCAGAGCGGACCTGCTGTCAAGGGGCGGGCCTCATACGTGGCGCCTCCACCCTTGGGTTGTGGAGGAGATTTGGCTCTGGTTCGGCCGTGTACGCATCGATCTCTTCGCATTGCACGCAACACACTGTCCCCTGTGGTTTTCAATCCAAAAGGATGACCCCCCCCCAGGCCACGATGCACGCACTCACCGTTGGCCCAACGAGTGTATGTACGCTTCCCCTGATCCAACAGGTGCTGCACCGAGTGAGGGAGGACAAGTTGGAACTCATTCTAGTAGCCCCATACTGGCCCTCACAAACATGGTTTGTGGACGTGAGCTTAATGTCAAGGGGATTTACGCACTGATCTCCTATCTCAAACAGAGGGGGAAATATTCCATCCGTCCCCACAGAAATGGAAGCTGACCGCTTGGCTCCTGACCGGGAGCACCTATTGAAATATGGCCTTCCTTTAGAGGTTGTGGACACTATTCAGAGGGCTAGGACTCCCTCAACTAGATCCCTTTACGCGTATAATAATAATAATAATAAACTTTATTTGTATAGCACCTTTCATACAAGAAATGCAGCTCAAAGTGCTTTACAACAGAGAAATTACATGCACCAAGTGCTTCACATAAAACTTGATAATGATAGTGAGAATAAGATAAAGATATATATAGGTGTGTATATATGTATAGGTGGCAGGCGTTTGAGCGCTGGTGTAAGACACGCAATGAGGACCCAATATACTGCGGGGTAAGCTTCCTACAATATTTGTTTGATAAACAACTTTCTCCCTCAATGCTTAAAGTATACCTAACTGCAGTATCAGCTTGTCATATGGGCGTCGAGGGAAAACGGTTGGAGCCCACCTGTTGGCCTCTCGCTTCATGAAGGGTGCCCAGCGTAGGCGGCCGCCAACCTGCTGGCTGTTCCCAAGATGGGATGTTGTAGTTGTACTGGATGTGCTAACATGCGCTCCATTTGAGCCAATAGACGATGAACAGCTGAAATACTTGATGCTGAAAACAGCATTGTTGCTGGCCCTTACATCGGCAAAAAGAGTAGGCGACCTGGCTGCCTTATCTGTGCATCAGTCATGCTTAATTCGGGGGACAACCAAAGAGTTACGTTACACCCAAATCCTGCTTACCAACCTAAGAATATTAGCACCAACTTTAGGTCTATGCTTGTCGATCTAATAACCTTTTCACCTCCTCCGTTCAGCTCTGATGAAGAGGAGCGTTTGCACAGACTATGCCCAGTGCATGTGCTCTCTGTCTATGTGGCAAGAACGCATGGCATGCGCCGTTCAGGCCACTTGTTTGTGTGTTATGGAGTGAGGGCGTTAGGTAAGGCTCTGTCAAAAGAAAGATTGTCTCGCTGGATAGTTGAAGGTATTGCTTTGGCCTACACTACAGTAAAAATTCCTCCCAAGGGACTGAGAGCTCACTCTACCATCTACGTCATGGACGCTTTTACAAGGCGTAACTGTGGAGGAAATGTGTGCAGCTGCTTCATGGGCACCTTCGTACACTTTTGTCAGGTTTTATAGCCTGGATATGGAAGCTTCCTCACTTTCTCATACAGTATCGTCTGCTGCCAAACGCTGACTACCAAGGGATTTTACGCATGATGCACAGACTCAGTGTTACCCGAACAAACTCAGCCGTGAGCTGATTAGTTGTTCACATATCATATATCATAGTTAATTAACAAGGTATTATATTCTTGTTTAACTTCTCAACCTTGGCTACGGCCTTAATGACATTGTTACCACTATTTGTTGAGCCAGGAAGGCTGTGCAGCGGTGCAGTCCTTGTGGCCAGCAAGGTGGGTTGTATACATTATAGCATAAATAAGAACTCAAGCTCGAAATGAAGTAAAGCTAAAGGGTTGTGCTACAACCCAGGTTTTACGAATAGAGAACAAGAGTTCTTACTTTGGTGGCCTTGCTGACACTCGTCCTGAGCTGAATATAGTGCTAGAATGACGTTGTTAGGCAGAGCAGTGCGTTAGCGCCTGAGAGGCGGGACAATACATGTCATGGTATAAAGAACCCTTCCGGTTCGATTCCCGGTCCGTTCTGTGTGCAGGTTGCATGTTCTCCAAAGCCACTTTTGAATTGTGGAATTAGTGTGCAATGTGATTGAACTAAGTCATTATGTATTCAACAAATTATATTTATCTCATACTTTGTGATATTGTGATATTGCGATATTGTGTACATTTTATCTCAATTTTCCATTTCCATTCTCAGATTAACCACAGATTAACATAGTAGAACAGTAAATACTGACACACACGGCACACTGGAAGTTGCACAGCAAATTTCCACATCAAATATTCATCATTACAACATTCTCTGTCTGAAACAATAATACTGTATCCATTTACTGTGAAACAAAGCTGGTTACAGAAAGACATGCTAAAACACTAGAGCAGATAACAATAGATTTCTGTTTCTGTCAGAAACAGTAAACAGCAGCGGTCCAGATGTTTCCTGCAGCAAGACGCCTCACACTGTCATTTAACATTCCTCCAAAATACAGGAGCGAAGTTCGAGAAAAGTTCACTAGAACCTTCTTACATTAAAATGAGTGTAGGAAGTGTCAATAGACTGAACACATCAGTCTACATATAGACTCTATACACATCAGTCTACATATAGACTCTATACACATCAGTCTACATATAGACTCTATACATATAGACTCTATACACATCAGTCTACATATAGACTCTATACACATCAGTCTACATATAGACTCTATACATATAGACTCTATACACATCAGTCTACATATAGACTCTATACACATCAGTCTACATATAGACTCTATACACATCAGTCTACATATAGACTCTATACATATAGACTCTATACACATCAGTCTACATATAGACTCTATACATATAGACTCTATACACATCAGTCTACATATAGACTCTTTACACATCAGTCTACATATAGACTCTATACATATAGACTCTATACACATCAGTCTACATATAGACTCTATAACAAGGGTAGAGGGGGAGGATTGTTAATCTATGTTAAAGAGACAATCAAATGCAGTCTCATTAAATGGTCACATGAAACAGATCTGGAATGTATTGGGTTGAATGTTTCACTGTCTCCAGAAATGTCTTTCATTGTTATTTGTTTATATCGACCACCGTCATCTAACAGTTTGTTTTATGAACATCTACATAGCATTCTTAAAGAATGTGATAGCAAAAAAGAACTAATACTTATGGGTGATTTTAACATAAACTGGGATAAAAAATCAGATAGGAAAAAACTTAAGGAGATAACAGACCAGTTCAATCTTACTCAACTGGTACAAGGACCAACAAGAGTAACCAATTCCTCCCAGACGCAAACTGACCTGATGTTTACGAACAGACCTGAGAGAACAAAATCCCATAACCTGCTAACTGGTTTGTCTGACCATAATATCACATTACTGGTACGGAAACTCACCAGAAAACGGTTTGAAAATACCATCAAAACAAAACACTTCCACCAGAGAATTCCAAAAAATGCAATGAATAACTTTGAAACTGCTCTAAAACAAATTGATTGGTCTTATCTTCAGTCCAGTGAAGACATTGAGTACAGCTGCAATACTTTTTTGACAACTATTAATACAGTAATATCCTCCTTCACAAGGAAGGTGCAATACAAACCTAGACAAAAGAACACTTTACCAGGCTCAGTGACGCCCTCTGGCGACAAATGAAAGAGCGAGATGTTGCACTGAAAAGAGCACTTAAATCAGGTCATAGTAATGACAGGCATATTTTTACATCCCTATGAAATAAGGTAGTAAGGAACATAAGGAAGGCTAAAGCTGATTTTTTTATTAGAGTAATTGATGATGCAAGGGGAAATGGGAAACTGATCTGGAAAAATCTTAAATTAACTGGAAGAAATAATGATCAGAGAACCAAGGAACATGAACTTAAAGTGAATGGAATCTTAACCCAAGATCATGATATGATAGCAAGCACTTTTAACAACTTTTTTATAAACTCAGTTGAGGAGCTAGCCCAAAGCTTCTCCTCCAGAACCATAGCATGTACCCCCATCAATGATGCCAAACCAATTTTTAGAATAACAGAAATATCTGAATCAGCAGTGGTAAACATCATGAGCTCTTTAAGAGAGTCAAAAGCAAAGGATGCTTATGGTTTGGATACCACATTCTTTAAATCACATAAGGATGCCCTAGTCTGCCCCATTGCTCATCTGATTAATTTGTCAATTAAGCAAGGAATTTTCCCAAGCACCTGGAAGTCAGCTGTTGTAACACCCATTTTCAAGGCTGGTGACCAAACAACTGTGGGAAACTACAGACCCATCAGTATTTTACCTGTAGTGTCCAAGGTGGCTGAGAAATGGGTAGCGAAGCAGCTGACCGCTCACCTGAACATGGGCCACGCCCGTCTGCACCCAATGCAATTCGGATTTCGCACCAACTGCTCAACAGAAACAGCCAACTGCTACTTTCTTGAAAGTGTAAAGTCAAAATTAGATGAAGGTGGTGAAATAGGTGCAGTTTTTCTGGATTTAAAGAAGGCTTTTGATACTGTGAACCATGAGGTACTCCTGTCAAAACTATCCTTTTTTAATTTCTCCGCTGATGCCATTAAATGGATGAATTCATATCTAACAAACAGGAAGCAAAGTGTGCGTATTGGCAATATTCAATCAACATACCTCAACTGTAACATTGGTGTTCCTCAAGGATCAATACTGGGCCCTATTTTGTTCAGCTTGTATATTAATGACCTGCCTTTAGTCTGCAACATACAAATGTATGCTGATGACACAGTTCTTTATGTACATGCTAAAAACAAACAAACGCTGAAAACCAACTGAGTCCCTTTACAAACAGACACTAAAAACACTTGACCGAAAGGCCAATAGCTATCACCATTGCCATATAGTACAAAAGTACAATTTATTTAATCTTGATAGTTTTAAACTATTTGCAGATGCTTGCCTCATCTTTAAGGTCTTACATGGGCTTGCACCTCCCCCGATGAGTCAGTTTATAATGCAGAAGGATAATAGCGGCAGGGCAACAAGGGCAACTACCAGAGGGGACAATACAGACGTAGCAGGTTTGGGCAAACAGTCTTCTCAGTCAGAGCCTCCCACTACTGGAATAGTCTTCCTAGTGAATTAAGAGAGAGCACTAATTACCTAACCTTTAAACATAAACTTAAGAGATGGCTTAAAGCAAACCAAACTTGCAATCATGAGTAATCATACTACCTCATCTCTGGCACTGCCTTTACATACTCATTGTTTTTACATATATCTGTTACTTTTGTAATACATTTATGTATTGTATTGTATTGTATTGTGTCATACTGTAGTGCTTGCTGAACCATTGTATTGATAACATTAGGCCACTAATTTGTAATAGCCTGCCCAGGGACTACAGATGAAAATTAGCTCATTAGCTAACTCTGGCACATTTACATTGATGTGGAAACTGAAATGTTGATTAATGTGCACTGTCCCTGGTAAATAAATAAATAAATAAATATACACATCAGTCTGTATATAGACTCTATACATATAGACTCTATACACATAAGTCTACATATAGACTCTATACACATCAGTCAGCAAATAGACTATACATATAGACTCTATACACGTCAGTCTGTATATAGACTCTATACACATCAGTCTGTATATAGACTCTATACATATAGACTCTGTACACATCAGTCTACATATAGACTCTATACACATCAGTCTACATATAGACTCTATATATATAGACTCTATACACATCAGTCTGTATATAGACTCTATACACATCAGTCTGTATATAGACTCTATACACATCAGTCTGTATATAGACTTTATACATATAGACTCTATACACATAAGTCTACATATAGACTCTATACACATCAGTCTGTATATAGACTCTATACACATCAGTCTGCATATAGACTCTATGCATATCAGTCTACATATAGACTATACATATAGACTCTATACACATCAGTCTGTATATAGACTCTATACACATCAGTCTGTATATAGACTCTATACACATCAATCTGTATATAGACTCTATACACATCAATCTGTATATAGACTCTGTACACATCAGTCTACATATAGACTCTATACACATCAGTCTACATATAGACTCTATACATATAGACTCTATACACATCAGTCTGTATATAGACTCTATACACATCAGTCTGTATATAGACTTTATACATATAGATTCTATACACATAAGTCTACATATAGACTCTATACACATCAGTCTGTATATAGACTCTATACACATCAATCTGTATATAGACTCTATGAATATCAGTCTACATATAGACTATACATATAGACTCTATACACATCAGTCTGCATTAGGCAGCAGACTGTACATGTCAGTCTATATACAGTATTCATTGTTCAGCATGACATGCAGGCAGCAGCATCGTCTGGACTGCAGCTGACGTTTCGTCTGCAGAGTGAAATCCAACCGGCTCTTCTGATGTGCGGAGACACTGCAGCAGGTTCGGCCTGTCAGTCTTCCCATGCACCAGCTGTAGAGACAGATACAGATACACAGCACAGCAGTCTGATAACCAGAGACAACTCCTGCTTCTGTCAGTTCAGTCACATCCAGTTCTGTTGATCTGCAGCATCTCCAGTGGGAGCTGCAGTCTTGGGTCGCAATGAAATAAGATGAAAGTTTATTGAGCCATGTGGGGAAATTAGCAGCAGCAAAAGTGATGGGGAGAAATGAAAAGTGTAACAAACAAACAATAATATATACTAGGAAATAAAATAAGACTATAAAGTGGGCAATAAAAAACAAAACAATTAACAATAATAATAAAATCTATTTGAATGGTCATGTAAACATGCTGCAGTTTCAGGTAGACAGAGAATGTCTAGAGGAAAAACATGAACTTTGTGAAGTATCTTTCATTTAAATAAACATAAGTAGATATATAAGTATATAGATAGAGGTGTGTATAACCAGTAGTTCTCAAAGTGGGATGGTTCCAGATGTCCTTGAGGGGGTTCCAGGGTCCTCGAGGGGGTTCCAGGGTCCTTGAGACAGTTCCAGGGTCCTTGAGACAGTTCCAAGGTCCTTGAGACGGTTCCAGGGTCCTTGAGGGGGTTCCAGGGTTCCTTGAAGTGGTTCCATGAATCATTGAGATGGTTCCAGGGTCCTTGAGACTTTGGGTGGGCTGAGGAAAGCCCAAGGTTCCTTCCTGTTCCTCCACTTCCTGTTTCCTCTACTTCCTGTTTCCTCCACTTCCTGTTTCCTCTACTTCCTGTTTCCTCTACTTCCTGTTTCCCCAGTGGCTCTCGGCGGTCAGGAAGCCCGTCGGAGCGCGGCCTGTCGGAGCACAGACCGAAGAGCCGCGCCTCCGCCGAATCCTCCAAGGCTTTGGTCAGCTCCTCCTGTGGCCCCGCTTCCTGTGGCTCCGCCTCCTGTGGCTCCGCCTCCAGTGGCTCCGCCTCAGGGACGGGGCTCAGGTTCCAGGAGACACGCCTTCCACTGGGACCGGAGGACCGGATTGGCTGGAATAAGGCAGAGGGCGGTTCCCTATTGGAGGAATCTAACAGGTGAAACAGCAGCTCACCTGTCAGTCAAACTTCAGACATTCAGATTTGTTTCCATTTCTCAGAGCAACAGATGGATTTTCGCTGCATGTTACTGATCGTCACATTCAGGTCAGATGCTAGAGGAGACTGAATATTTCCAGAAGTCAAGAGTTTGGTCTCCAGTGACAGGGTTAGGGTTAGATAACAGCTGCTTAGAAACAATAATCGCTGTAACATGAAACCAAATGATGAAGGAACTTCAGTCTTTGGTTCAATAAATCAGAAACTGTTACAGATTAGATTCTTCAGATTTTACTTCCACAGACTTCTGGCAATGCTTGTTTTGGAAATGAACTCTTCAGATCTAAATTATAAAGGACCAAACTGACAATTTACATTGCAAACATCATTATTATTTTTTCCCTGCTTTTTCACTTTGGTTTGGTCCGTCAGCGGAGCAGAGGCCGTTTTGTCTTTTCTCCTAAAGACGTTAACTCTCAGATCCAGGTACCATGTTCTGTCCTTCAGGTTCAACTTTACTGCTCTGTCCTGTTAAAACTGTCCCGTTAAAACTGTCCCGTTAAAACTGTCCCGTTGAAACTGTCCCGTTGAAACTGTCCCGTTGAAACTGTCCCGTTGAAACTGTCCCGTTAAAACTGTCCCGTTGAAACTGTCCCGTTAAAACTGTCCCGTTAAAACTGTCCCGTTGAAACTGTCCCGTTAAAACTGTCCCGTTGAAACTGTCCCGTTAAAATTGTCCCGTTGAAACTGTCCTGTTAAAAACGTCCCGTTAAAACCGTCCGTAAAACAGTCTTCAGTTTCTACCAGGGAGACTGTATCTACGTATATAGTATCTATCTAGTATCTATAGTATCTATATAGTATCTATCTTTATTAGCAGTTTCTACCAGGGAAACGCCACAGGAAACAGGAAACAGGAAGCAGGAAACAGAAAGCAGGACAGTGAATTTTTTATTTTTTACATTTTTTTTATTTGCAATAGTCAAACATTACAATTACAAAAAAATTGCAATAGAAATTCCATTAATGTTGACTACATGTTAATGGTTAAGACAAAATATCTGCAAACAAAATAAATACATAAATAAATAGACAAAAATAATAATAATAATGACAAAAAATAAAATAAAATAATAAATAAATGAAT
>NC_135999.1:348398-424907 GCF_048128805.1 Centroberyx gerrardi
TCAGTTCAGTCTGATGGAAGAGAAGGTTGATGGTTCAAACTTCCCCCACATCAACCAACCAAGACTGAGGCTGAACTGAGCTGGAGGGGGTGTGTGTGTGTGTGTGTGTGTGTGTGGTGTGTGTGTGTGTGTGTGTGTGTGTGTGTGTGTGTGTGTGTGTGTGTGGTGTGTGTGTGTATGGTGTGTGTGTGTGTGTGGTGTGTGTGTGGTGTGTGTGTGTATGGTGTGTGTGTGTGTGTGGTGTGTGTGTGTGTGTGTGTATGGTGTGTGTGTGTGTATGGTGTGTGTATGTGTGTGTGTGTGTGGTGTGTGGTGTGTGTGTGTGTGTGTATGGTGTGTGTGTGTGTGTGTGTGTGTGGTGTGTGGTGTGTGTGTGTGTGTGTGTATGGTGTGTGTGTGTGTATGGTGTGTGTGTGTGTGTGTGTGTGGTGTGTGTGTGTGTGTGTGAGCCCCCCCCAGGCTGAGCTGTAAATAGCAGTGTGTTGTAGTGGTTTGTCTGGTTGAATAAAGGTTAAAAGACGACAAACACACTGAAACATCAAGGAAGGCCTTTTGTTTTTTCCGTTGTTCTTTTATATTAACCAGTCATTAATCCTTAATATAATTATCATATTTAATATAATCATCATCATTAATATAATTATCATATTTAATATAATCATCATCATTAATATAATTATCATCCACTCAGACGCTTCCCAGTGTCCACCAGTCTGCTCACAAACACTCAGCTTTCCTTCTCTGCCTTTATTCTCTTGAGTCCTAACAGAGCAACGTCTTCTCCGTCTTTCCGTCCAGACTCTAGGTGGCGGTCTTGGCGGCGGTCTTGGTGGCGGTCTTGGCGGCGGTCTTGGCGGCGGTCTTGGCGGCGGTCCTGGCGTTTTGCCGTCGTCCCCGAGGCGACCCGTCTACCGGACGCTGTCGGACGAGAGCCTGTGCAGCCGCAGGAGAAGCGTGTCCCTCGTCAGCTCCCGTACCTCGCTGCTGGAGAGGGCGCTGGCGGGCGACGCCCCGTTCAGCGGCGCGGCGCCGTACCACAACACCCTGCCGCCGCGCATCAGCCGCCACTGGCTTCCTCTGCAGAAGAGTGAGTGTAATTCTGACTGTGAAACTACAAATGAATAGAGCTGGGGACTCGAGTCACATGACTTGGACTCAAGTCCCAGTTTTAACTGCTTGAGACTTGACTTGATGCATGAAGAGAAGACTTGAGACTTGACTTGACTTGGGTTCTGGTGACTTGGGACTTGACTCTGACTTGTACTTTGATGACTTGAAAAGGTTTCTAAAGTCTTGACTTGAGATCTTGTGTTTGTGTAAATGACTTAGATTGAAAGTGATGAGATTTGTTCCAGCGGACGACTGAATTTAAATTCTGTTTTCTGAATTTGTATGGAATGATTGAATTTATTGAAGTTGAAACTGATTATAGAAATCAAACTCATGATGCTCTTACCAAGTTTTTATCCTATTAAAACCATATTGCATTGAAAAGTCCTAGATATTTAGTTTTCTTTAAGATATTAAATTGATACTGGACTCTACATTTAGACTTGAGACTGACTTGAGACTCGAGCAGAGTTGACCTGGTCACTACTCTGATAGAAAGTAAAATTAAAAGATAAATAGAAAAAAGAAAAAGAAACACTTTCATCAGGCAGAGATGGTCTGAACTGTCTCCTTTAAGCTTCATGCAAGTTTTCAGCCTCGTTGGTTTTTGTCACTGAAAGATCTTCAGGTTCCTAAAGTTCCTTTTGTCTTTATTTCTGACTGCAAAACTACAAAGTGTCTTTTATTTGAAGACTTCAGTCCTAGAACCATATGAGCAGATTTAGAATTATTTTAAAGCCGCTGTGCTTCAGGTCTCCCCCCCACCCCCCCCCCCACCCCCACCCACCCCCACCCACCCCCCACACACACACACACACACACACACACACACACACACACACACACACACACACACACACACAGATGTGAGTCTTTGTGTCATTCTGTGTTGCTGCTGGAGGAAACTCAGACTCAGACTCAGACAAACTCGTTTCCTTCGTACTTTTCCTCTGAGGCTGAGAGGAACAAACAGCAGGAAGATTCAGGATCTGATTGAGCCTGAGATTAGCTGAAGCTGCTCAGCCGGTCCAGGATCAGACAGCGATCCAATGAGGACGAAGCTCCAGATGTCAGTTCTCTGATGCCCCCTACCCATAATCCCCTCTCCAGATGCTGACCTCTGACCTCAAGTTAGCTGTCTCTGTGGCTCAACGAAGCTCCTGTTTGCTTCATCAGATTTGTTACACCCCCCCCCCCCCAACACACACACACACACACACACACACCTCCTATTCAATGGTAGGGAAACAATGTACATTACTGCCTTGAAATGAAGAATTGTTTTACAAAGAACACTGAACACTTAAATGAATAAAAGATCAAATGTGCACATTAACTGACGTGTCACTGCAGGTGTTGTGTGTCAGGATGTCAACAGGAAGTGAAGATGACCACTTCCTCTGTCTTCACAGACGAGCTCAGTTTCTCGGACGGCTCGCTGGCAGAGAGATCCAAGATGGCCGACGCCGGGTTGCTGCCGCTCCCCAGCGCCTCGTCCCACCTGGACTGGTCCCACCTGCTGGACGCAGCGCAGGCGTTCGAAGGTACGGCTCCTCTTCCTCACCGCCTCTCCGTCATGAACGGGGTTTGTTTCCATAGCGACCGGCTGTATACCTGCTACTGTCAGCAAACAGTAGACAGTAACAAATACGACCAACTGTTGTCACGGTGACCAGTGGCATGTGGAGGTGGAGCTTACACTGGGCCATCACTACATATACTCTGATTAAAATACATTATAAAGGCGCATTATGTGACATCATGTGCTGATGATCATTGTTCAGTGAAGGTGTAACTGTAATTTAGTGTTGAGGCGATGGAAAATAACAGCTGATCTTCTGCTCTTCACATGAAGTCATATGTGCATCATTTCCTCTTGTTGCCATGGAAACCAACAGTTTCCAAACAGAAGTGTCGCTTCCCGACGGCAGCAACACGACCAGGAGGAGCCCGAGAATCCAGATGCGGCTTTCTGTAAACTTTGTCTGAGAAAGTAACAGTGAAAGGTTCCGTTTATTTTCACCGCTTCAGTTTTCTGAACATCTGGACAAACCAAGCGGCTGCAGTGAGGCTGCCGCCCCCTGCTGGCTGCAGCTGGTAGTGCTGCCGCCCCCTGCTGGCTGCAGCTGGTAGTGCTGCCGCCCCCTGCTGGCTGCAGCTGGTAGTGCTGCAGCCCCCTGCTGGCTGCAGCTGGTAGTGCTGCAGCCCCCTGCTGGCTGCAGCTGGTAGTGCTGCTGCGACAGGAAGGGAGGCAGCAGGACTTTACCAGCCTGGTATTCAGACTGAATATCAGGCTCTTTAGTTTCCACTCCATTATTCGGTCTGAGTTTGCCTCCATGTTAGCCGTTTTCTGTGTGGCGTATCGGCCCCTCTGACGTTTTTTTCAGTCACATGATGCTGGGCATATTTACTAACTTTACCAAGAATGTCGGTCGTTTTTGACAAAAATACGTTGGTTAAGAAGAGATTTCAACAAATATTATTCTGCCGAAACACTGATGAAAAACCGGTTCAAACTTTAGTCCCGCCCACAAAGGTTCTGATTGGCCAGATCGTTTTTCCGATCACGAAATCCCTGTTGATTAGAACACCAGACTCCGAGTCGCTCGACCAAATCTGAAGAGTGAAGGGTCGAGATTCAGGAGTCTGGAACCAGACCAGGACTTTACTGCTGCTTCTTGCATCTGCTACTGGATGTTGCTGTGGTCCTGAAGTCAGCTGAACCCCGCCTCCTCTCCATTGTGATTGGTCAGTCCCCTCCTCTCCGTTGTGATTGGTTAGACATGGTCATGTGGTCTCTGCCCACAAAGAAGCCAGGCTCAGCGTCTTTGGAATAGCCTGAACCTTATTCAGGTTTTTTTTCATTCTAACCTTGTTGTTCCACGTTCTGCTGCAGCTGGTTCCTTTGGTTCCAGAGGTTTCGTCAGATTTCAGTTGAACAGCTACAAGGAACATGTTCCAGCCTATGGTCTTAGGCATCAGGGTTCCAGAAGGTTCTTCTCAGAGGGGCAACTTAGAACCATAAAGGGTTTACCTATGAAGACAAGTTGGAGAGCCCTAGATGTTTCTAGTTAGAACCTTTATTCCCGCAGAGAGATGTTGATCAGGTCTGTGAAGTTGAATGAATCCTGCTGGTCTTCCAGCTGCTGCAGGTTTCTGAAGGTTTTGGCCTTTACTTCGTCTCTCTCTGATCTGAGCTGAGTTCCTCTGTTTCCACAAGTATTTTGACTTCATTTGTAGCAGATAAATAAAAATAAACTTGCAGACCTGGAAACTAAAACCACCTTCTGTCTTCTGTCGTCCTGAAGCACAAAACATCCTTCCTTCCTCTGCTCTTCTTTCTTTCATTCATGATCAATATTTGATCCATCTCATGTTCGGGTGCTGTGACCTCTGACCTCTGACCCTTGACCTGTTGGTTGCTTGTAAAGTTGATTCTTACAGGTCAGCACTCACATTTCCTTATTTCCTTATTTCCTTACATATTCCAAACTCTTTATAGGATACTGACAGATTGACATCAGTCAGTATCCCAGCCAGTTAATTTAAAGTATTCCAAGTTAATTTAGCGTTAATGAAATCTTCCACAGTGTTGAGTCTTTTCTTTTCTTTATAATTGGGTTGAAATGTGAGCGAGCCGCTGGCCGATCTGACCCGGCAGCTCCTGCTCCTCCGCTCTGCATCAAGGTGATAATTAGAAGAAAGACTGAATGTATTTTTGGAGATGTGAAATGAATCCATTATCATTTAGCGAGCGCAGCAGGGAGGCACTCTGGGAAATGGCTTGACGCCACCTCTCTGCTGTAATTGCAGCCTTGCTCACACACTCTGTCTCAGGCAATTTACATCCTCTCTACCTCATGTAAATGTGTTTTGAGAGTGTGTGTGTGTGTGTGTGTGTGTGTGTGTGTGTGTGTGTGTGTGTGTGTTGGTGGTACAGAGTGCTGTGGTTCTGGTGGAGGGAGAAGTGTGTTTCTCCCTGTCATTTTCTTTAAATTGCCTCCTGTTCAGGTCCCGTCTGATTATACATGAAGAGTTTTATTCTCATATTTGGACAAAGTGACACCGACTCATACAAAATGAAAACAAATGATGGACTTTTTTCTGAAGGACGGTTGATGAAACAAAATGTTTACAGACCGGATCCTCTTGATATCGAACGGTAAACACCAGTTATGATCTTTTTGTTTTTCAAAATGGATCGCTTTCTGGAAATTAACTTTCTTCTCGGCTGTAAATCCCCAAA
Organism: Centroberyx gerrardi; assembly: GCF_048128805.1. Taxonomy (NCBI): domain Eukaryota; kingdom Metazoa; phylum Chordata; class Actinopteri; order Beryciformes; family Berycidae; genus Centroberyx; species Centroberyx gerrardi. The sequence continues at coordinate 353,755 of NC_135999.1, forward strand.
TTCACCCGACACTTTAGGTGTTTTGAACAGGACTGATGCTGCCTGCAGACTGATGAACCTCGCTCACTGTTTCACCAGCCAACAGCTGTTTAAACTTCATATGACAGCTGGTTACCTGCAGACTGCCTGCTGGAGCAGAAGTCACCAGCAACAACAGAAAAGTACATGAAACTTTCCCACTCAGGCCCATTGATTCACTGGCATTGCCAACAAATTGTAATATTATATATATTGTCCTAAATCTCCAAGAGCAAACTGCAGCGAGATTTGGATGGACTGACCAGACTGTCAGTTCATTAGAAAACACACCATCAAAACCCCGAACTATGTTTAAAACCCGTCTTTTCTTCAGAGTCAGATGTGAGGAAGACTCGGTCTGCCTCTCCGTCTTTATTGTTCATCCAGAGCCAGATGCCAGGTGGAGCAGCCGGCCTTTGGCTGAGAGCTTAACCCCAATTTCCCCACTAAGCCGCTGGCTTTCTAAACGGATATGTGATCCATTGGGGAAATCTTTCCTGGCTATTCTAACTTATCAAATCCTCTCTGTCTTTCTCTTCCCCTCCTGTGCTCTGTATCTGGAAGGAAACCGGTTTGCTGTGTGATGCTGCAGTAGAACTACTTTACTTCTGATTTGTTTTAACGGTCAAAGAAAGTGACTAGGTGTAGATTTCACATCGCCAGAGGTTAAACCCATAAAGGCTATTAAATAACTCCCAGTCCTCTTCTGTACCTACAAAGCTTTGGATGCAACAGGAGACAAACTTTGAAGTCATTTTTGTCAATTTCACAGTTCATATACATATATATATATACATATATATATATATACATATTCATTCCTGCTCTCTGGTTGGGCAGGAGGCTCTTCCAGTTGGTTCTTCTGCAGAGCCTCCACATCTGCATGATGACCTCAGTTACCCTGCTGCTGCTCTGAAGACTCAGAGAGTTACAGCAGTCTAACAGTGAAGAAATAAAAGCATGAATGACTTTCTCCAGTTTATTAAAAAATAAAGTTAAGCCAATCTAGTCTCTAAGCTGCTGCTGCCCCACTTTTAAAGGCAAAATTAAACATGAATGTTGTTTGTTCTGACTGGGAGCTGGATCTGAAGTTCAGTTTGGGTCTAATCAGAGATGCATGGCTTCATCAAACAGGATCACTAAAACATTTCAAGTTTTATTCCAAATCGCTGTGTATCCAATATGGGTGAAAAGTCATTATCTAAACTTCATCATTCAGTATCTCTAAAACCTAGAGGATCTATTCTATAAAAGTCTGATCATTTTGTCAAACGAGGGTTTAGATAACCTTTGAAGTACTCTATTGATCCCCTAAGTCTCTTCCCTCCATCATTTGTCTTCACTGTGCATTAAGTCATCTTGACTTAGAGCGACCTCAGTCATTGACAGGAGGAACTGCAACAGCTTTTATGAGACAAAGGGACATTGCTTTACAGCACGGCTTCTCAAACTCCGGACCGAGGTCCGGATCCGGACCGAACTACAAATCAATCCGGACCGGACCTTGTGTCACATTAGTGTCCGACACGTTGTGTGATTGAACGTGCATTTTCTTGTGTGCGCGAGGCTGCGAGCGCATGTGTGACACTTGATTTGCTTTCACGGAGCCGCTTGTGTGTGTGTTTGTGTGTGTTTGTGTGTGTTTGTGTGTGCCGTGCGCCTGTCGGCTCAAAATGCCACTATTTCCTATGGAAGGGCACAAATTCCGCGCTCACCACCGGCTGTGCGGTGGATTGCGGATTTTTCCGCAGTGGTTGGTCGCGCAAAGAGTTGAAAGAAGATCAACTTGAGCGGATAAAATCTGCACGTCATGCGTCACTTCTCAAGAGAACAACTAAGCGTTACTTTGGTTGCCTGGCAACAAACAACACATTACCGCGCCACTTCGTTTCTGCCACTTTTTTCAAAGTGAGGCGGGTCGCCGATTGCGTTACTGCAGCAAATGTTCCCCACCTTCAGAAGGCAGCCAGTCATGTGCTCACCATGTTTGGTTCCACATATCGATGTGAATCTGGATTTTCCACGATGAACATTGTTAAAAACTCCTACAGCAGCAGTTTGACCAATGAACAGTTGGGTCAGTGCCCAAGTGCCCAGGTTCAAGGCGTTGGTTACAGGCAGACAGCCATTTCTCCACTGATTCAAGCCACCATACTGTAGTGTTGAATGTATGAACTTAAAGTTATGTTTAAGTTATGTTATGGACATTGATTTATGTCGTAGCGTTGTACTGGCATTGTTCCGGACCTTTGAACTTGTGTAAAATTCATAAGTGGACCTTCAATAAAAAATTTGAGTACCTCTGCTTTACAGCATAAAGGGAGATTGCTTTACGGCACAAAGGGATATTGCTTTATGGCAGAGGTTCTTAGTTATGTGCCATTGAGGCTGAAGAGTCTGCAGGTTTTCCTTCCGACCAATCACAATAGCAGCTCATTTCACTACTTCCTCCCTGGTTGAAGGTGCTAATCAAATAAATCAGCTGGTACAGTGATTGATTGGAATGAAAACCTGCAGCCTTCTGGGCCGTGATGTCACATGGGTGAAGATCACTGCTTTCCTACATGAAACAGGAAGAGGGCGGAGTTATTCTAGCGCAAACTGAACCTTTTTGTTGCGACAGGAAGCAACAGGGTTCATGGGAAATTTGGTGTTACTTTTGAGAAAAACCAGCCTCCTTTACATGTATCCGGATTGTCTCATGCGTCTCATACCTGGACTGTGTCCAGATGTGGACTGTGTCCAGACTGTGTAGAGACTGTGTCCAGACTGTGTTCGGATGTGGACTGTGTCCAGACTGTGTCCAGATGTGGACTGTGTCCACGACTGTGTAGAGACTGTGTCCAGATGTGGACTGTGTCCAGACTGTGTAGAGACTGTGTCTAGATGTGGACTGTGTCCAGACTGTGTCCAGACTGTGTAGAGACTGTGTCCAGACTGTGTAGAGACTGTGTCCAGACTGTGTCCAGATGTGGACTGTGTCCAGACTGTGTCCAGATGTGGACTGTGTCCAGACTGTGTAGAGACTGTGTCCAGATGTGGACTGTGTCCAGACTGTGTAGAGACTGTGTCCAGATGTGGACTGTGTCCAGACTGTGTAGAGACTGTGTCCAGACTGTGTCCAGACTGTGTCCAGATGTCTTGTAGCTGGATTACATTCACACCTGGCTGTCCATGTGTCACATGCAAACACTTTGGGATCGGATCTCTCTTTCCCTCTCCAGACTGTCTTCCTCCTGTAATATTTACATCTTTAAATTGACAGTAAACGCCTCATCGCTCTTGTTCTCCATCCATGTTCCTGTCTGAGCCTCCTGCTTCCTTTATTTGTGGTAACGTAGCCCCTGTATGTGAATTGAAGACGCATTGCATTTACACTAATGTGGTAATGTGGTCACATGTGTCTCTGACCTGCGGAGGTGGTTTGGATGATCGGATCTTCAGTGCGTCTTGAGGATGTTTACATCTGGATTTGATGCTTTTTAGCCGATCTGATCACAATCTGATCACCAAGGACGCAGCTTTAACACTTATTCATTACCTTCTGTCTGTCTGTCTGTCTGTCTGTCTATGTATCTACTTACCCATGTGTCTATTTCTACCCAACCATCTGTCTGCTCTAATTTTATTTATAAGTCCTCTAAACCAACACCCTTTTAACAGGAATACCAAGTGAGCACAATGTGAGTGGAAGTGAATGGAATTTAAAGAAAGTGAGTAGAAGTGAATGGAGGTGAATGGAGGTGAGTGGAAGTGAATGGAAGTGAGTTGAAGTGAATAGAGGTGAATGGAGGTGAATGGAGGTGAATGGCTGAGCTGTGCTCCCTCCTCAGGTCTGGACCTGGACAGTCGATTGGAAACTGAACTGCAAAGCTGTTCTCAGTCTTTTCTCAAAAATGCTGTTTTCCTTCTAAAAATAATCATCTTACCTTTAACTCTACTAGGAATTATGCAAATAACTAAAACGAACCTGCTGCTTCTAGGAATGATTTGTCATTTTCAGCACATCCATGTGTTTAGTTTGGGACAAAACACATTTGTGTTGCTTTCCAACACAATATGTTTAATTCGAATGGGAGATTTTCACCATTTCAAGAATGTGACAGCCTGGCAAAATGATTGCTGGGATGAAAATTAAACCTGCTATGGATTGTAATTACAGTTATCAGCAAAACATCATTCGTATGAAATACACATTCCTTTGAAAACCATTTCAGAGAACAGATAGGATCTGTTGCATTTTTGAAACGGAGCAATGAGCATCAGATAACATTATTTCCAAAATGGATCTATAGCATTTTGGAATGAAACATTTAATATGATAATAAAACACCTATGTTTTGTCGACATTGATAGTAGTAAACTAACACAGATGTGTTTGATCACACCGTGTTGCTGCAGCGGTCCTCTGCTCTGGATGTGGTCGCTGTGTTTTGGACTGACTGAACATATTAACACTAGAAAGGCCAAGCGGCGGTTAGTTTACGGCTCTTTTGAATTTTAAAACTGAAATATTTCAGCTTTCTAAATGTCCCTTCATAACCTTTTCTCGACCTACTTTATGTACAAACCAGTGTTAGATTTTCAAATTCATAAGAAATATTTATAATTATATTTCCCCCCCAGCTGGCGGCTTGTTGGCTTCTTAGATCGCAAAGTCCACCGGCATTCTGGTGTTAAGGATCAGTATATTATCAGCTGTAAAAATATTAACAAGTCATTTTATTCCCTGTTTGGAGAAGATAACCTGACACACAATTACAGTGTTGACTTGTGTTGTAACTGCTAACTTCTGTTGTTCTTCTCATCCAACCTGCCAAGTTATTTTATTTTGCATGGAGTCCTAAAATCTTATTTTAGATAAAAGGACAGTAACTTAGGTTTCTCCTGCTCCACATCACAAGCAGACCATAATATGTGTGTGGGTGTTGATCTGATCAATACAACTGATCAAGCTGCTGAGAGTTCTGGCTTTCAAAACACGTTCTGACCTTAAACTGTTCTGGAAGGTTTGAATCCTCCATGTGGGAAACAATAAGTACTGTGGAGCCTGTGAGCAAGGCAGTCAGTCCAGAGCAGCACGTCCACTTCCCTGGAAAACTAAGGTTAAAATATATGTGTGTGTGTGTGTGTGTGTGTGTGTGTGTGTGTGTGTGTGTGTGTGTGTGTGTGTCCAGCTGACCAGGCGTCTCTGTGCTCCATGTCTGAAGCGGATCAGGTCCAACAGGCTCTGGAGTTTTCCCAGCAGCTCAGCCGGCGCGTGGCGACAGAGAGCGCCGCCCTGCAGGCCGGGTAGGACGCCACAGAACACAGAACACAGAACACAGAACACACAGAACACAGAACACACAGAACACAGAACACACAGAACACAGAACACACAGAACAGAACACACAGAACACACAGAACACACAGAACAGAACACAGAACACACAGAACACAGAACACACAGAACACAGAACACACAGAACAGAACACACAGAACACACAGAACACAGAACACACAGAATACACAGAACACACAGAACACAGAATACACAGAACACACAGAACAGAACACACAGAACACACAGAACAGAACACACAGAACACAGAACACAGAACACACAGAACACAGAACACAGAACACACAGAACAAAACACACAGAACACACAGAACACAGAACACACAGAACACACAGAACACACAGAACACAGAACACACAGAACACACAGAACACAGAACACACAGAACACACAGAACACAGAACACACAGAACACACAGAACAGAACACACAGAACACACAGAACACAGAACACACAGAACACACAGAACACACAGAACAGAACAAACAGAACACACAGAACACAGAACACAGAACACACAGAACACACAGAACACACAGAACAGAACACACAGAACACAGAACACACAGAACACACAGAACAGAACACACAGAACACACAGAACACAGAACACACAGAACACAGAACACACAGAACAGAACACAGAACACACAGAACAGAACACACAGAACACAGAACACACAGAACACACAGAACACACAGAACACAGAACAGAACACACAGAACAGAACACACAGAACACACAGAACAGAACACACAGAACACAGAACACACAGAACACACAGAACACACAGAACACACAGAACAAAACACACAGAACACACAGAACACACAGAACACACAGAACACAGAACACACAGAACACACAGAACAGAACACACAGAACACACAGAACAGAACACACAGAACACACAGAACAGAACACACAGAACAGAACACACAGAACACACAGAACAGAACACACAGAACAGAACACACAGAACACACAGAACAGAACACACAGAACAGAACACACAGAACACACAGAACAGAACACACAGAACACACAGAACACACAGAACAGAACACACAGAACAGAACACACAGAACACACAGAACACAGAACACACAGAACACACAGAACAGAACACACAGAACACACAGAACACACAGAACAGAACAGACAGAACACACAGAACAGAACACACAGAACACAGAACACACAGAACACACAGAACAGAACACACAGAACACAGAACACACAGAACAGAACACACAGAACACAGAACACACACAACACACACAACACACACCACACACAACACAGAACACACAGAACACAGAACACACAGAACACACAGAACACAGAACACAGAACACACAGAACACACACAACACACACACCACACACAACACAGAACACAGAACACACAGAACACAGAACACACAGAACACACACAACACACACAACACACACAACACACAGAACACAGAACACACAGAACACACAGAACACAGAACACACACAACACACAACACACAGAACAAAGAACACACACAACACAGAACACACAACACACACAACACAGAACACACACAACACACACAACACAGAACACACACAACACAGAACACACAGAACACAGAACACACAGAACACACAGAACACAGAACACACAGAACACACAGAACACAGAACACACACAACACATCACACCAAGAAGAGAATCAGTGAAGGACTTAACACTTTATTTACAGAGACTGTTAACACTCCAGTTTCTGGCAGTTGTCTAGTCAGAGATCGTGTTTAACTGCAAACCTTTAAAATAAACTCCAGTTTCCATCTTTAATAAATCAGAATATCGTGTTTCCGTCCCGGTGTCCAGCAGTGGGCAGCAGTGCAGCAGTGGGCAGCAGTGCAGCAGTGGGCAGCAGTGGGCAGCAGTGAGCAGTGCAGCAGTGGGCAGCAGTGAGCAGTGCAGCAGTGGGCAGCAGTCAGCAGTGCAGCAGTCAGCAGTGCAGCAGTGAGCAGTGCAGCAGTGAGCTGGGCAGCAGTGCAGCAGTGCAGCAGTGGACAGCAGTGCAGCAGTGAGCTGGGCAGCAGTGGACAGCAGTGCAGCAGTGAGCTGGGCAGCAGTGCAGCAGTGCAGCAGTGGACAGCAGTGCAGCAGTGGGCAGCAGTGAGCAGGGCAGCAGTGAGTAGTGCAGCAGTGAGCAGGGCAGCAGTGAGCAGTGCAGCAGTGGGCAGTGCAGCAGTGGGCAGCAGTGAGCAGGGCAGCAGTGAGCAGTGCAGCAGTGGGCAGTGCAGCAGTGGGCAGCAGTCAGCAGTGCAGCAGTGAGCAGGGCAGCAGTGAGCAGTGCAGCAGTGGGCAGCAGGGCAGCAGTGCAACAGTGCAGCAGTGAGCAGGGCAGCAATGGGCAGCAGTGTGCAGCAGTGAGCAGGTGAGCAGTGGGCAGCAGTGAGCAGTGCAGCAGTGGGCAGCAGTGAGCAGTGCAGCAGTGAGCAGTGCAGCAGTGGTCAGCAGTGAGCAGGGCAACAGTGAGCAGTGCAGCAGTGCAGCAGTGAGCAGGGCAGCAGTGTGCAGCAGTGAGCAGGTGAGCAGTGCAGCAGTGGGCAGCAGTCAGCAGTGCAGCAGTGAGCAGGGCAGCAGTGAGCAGTGCAGCAGTGGGCAGTGCAGCAGTGCAGCAGTGAGCAGTGCAGCAGTGGGCAGTGCAGCAGTGATCAGTGCAGCAGTGGGCAGCAGTGTGCAGCAGTGGGCAGCAGTCAGCAGTGCAGCAGTGGGCAGCAGTGAGCAGGGCAGCAGTGAGCAGTGCAGCAGTGAGCAGGGCAGCAGTGAGCAGTGCAGCAGTGGGCAGGGCAGCAGTCAGCAGTGCAGCAGTGGGCAGCAGTGCAGCAGTGAGCAGGGCAGCAGTGCAGCAGTGGGCAGTGCAGCAGTGAGCAGTGCAGCAGTGGGCAGGGCAGCAGTGCTGCAGTGAGCAGTGCAGCAGTGGGCAGCAGTGTGCAGCAGTCAGCAGTGCAGCAGTGAGCAGTGAGCAGGGCAGCAGTGAGCAGTGCAGCAGTGAGCAGTGCAGCAGTGGGCAGTGCAGCAGTGAGCAGTGCAGCAGTGAGCAGTGCAGCAGTGGGCAGGGCAGCAGTGAGCAGTGCAGCAGTGGGCAGCAGTGTGCAGCAGTGAGCAGTCAGCAGTGCAGCAGTGAGCAGTGCAGCAGTGGGCAGCAGTGAGCAGGGCAGCAGTGTGCAGCAGTGAGCAGTCAGCAGTGCAGCAGTGGGCAGCAGTGCAGCAGTGAGCAGTGCAGCAGTGGGCAGCAGTGAGCTGGGCAGCAGTGCAGCAGTGAGCAGTGCAGCAGTGAGCAGTGGGCAGCAGGGCAGCAGTGAGCAGTGCAGCAGTGAGCAGTGAGCAGGCTCCGCCCCCTGCTGGACAGACTGAAACACATGACAGAGAGTCATAGTGTCGTAGATTCAGTGGCAGAAGCAGAATCTTGTTTATGAAACTATCAGAAACTCCTTTTCCTCTGATGAAAAGAATCGCAGCCTTTTGTAATTTGGAAATTGCAGTTGTCAAAATTTTGATTTGTAATATTTTTCAATTAAACTATCTGATGCTAACTAATGACACAGACGTTTGTCTCTCCTTTCCTTTCCTTTCCTGTCCTGTCCTTTCCTTGCCTCCTCCAGTGAGGTCACTCCTGCCTTGCTCACAGGCAAAGTCAGCCAGTTGGAGGAGATCCTGATGCAGCTGCAGTTCGACCTGCGGAAGGTAAAAATGTGTTGTGTTGTTGTGTTGTAATGTGTTGGGGTAAGTTAATGTTTGAGCGGTGGAGCTTGACGCATGTGTTCCTGCGGCTGTGTGTGTGTGTGTGTGTGTGCAGGAGCAGCAGGACAAGGTGGAGCTGCAGCAGCAGGTGCAGCACCTGCGGCAGGACAACCGGCGGCTGCATGAGGAGAGCCAGACGGCGGCCGCTCAGCTCCGCAGGTTCACTGACTGGTTCCTGCAGTCAGTTGACAAGAGGACCTGAGAGAGGCCAGGCGCGGCGCTGACAGCTGCACAAGCACACATGCTCACACTGTCACGTGCACGCACATACACACACACACACATTATATCACCTGTTCAGGTGCGGTCACACTGCAGCTGGACTTCACTGTGTTGTATTTCTGTATTTGCTTCGTTCAGCTTCAAACTGACCAATCACAGCCAGCCAGGGCATGGAAACAGACGTCACATGACTCACACGCAGCTCGTTGATTGGACGGAGTTTGAACCTGTCATCCTGCCACTTCCTGTAACTTTATCTAACATGACGGACTCGTCTGTCTCTTCTTCTGTAGTGTTCACCCCAGTTCAGATCACATGAAGAAACAGCTGAATATGAGCATCAGTCCAGACTTCATTTTGTTCTGCTAGGCTTTCTGTCTCCTTCTACCCATAATCCCTTGTGTTTCAGGTGGTTCCCTGTGTCAGTTCTCTTGTTAGAGGACTGAGACTCTCGGAGCCACCAGAGTTCAAAGGTCATTGTTCATTGTTCAGAGTCGGTGATGTCACTCCTGCAGCAGTGATGTCACTCCCACAGCTCATTTTACTGTTTAACTGCTTCAACCAGACAGGAGGAAGTCACACAGACACACACACACACACACACATGCATACCTGTGCACTTGCATAAGCACAAGCGTCTTCACTCCTGCTCCTGAGCTGTGTGGCTGTGATGTCATCACTCCTAGTGAAATTATTTTGTACAGTTTGTACAGGTGATAGGAACATGCTGGGATGCTAATGCTAATGCTAACTCAGTTTTAATTAAATCAACACACTGCAACACAAACCGCTTTCAGACAAACAACAGGAGGAGCTTCATCCTCCAGACTGCTGAGGTCAGCAGGAGCTGGAGCTGCAGCAGGAGGTGGAGCTGCAGCAGGAGGTGGAGCTGCAGCAGGAGGTGGAGAAGCTGTAGCAGGAGGTGGAGCTGCAGCAGGAGGTGGACCTGCTGCAGGAGGTGGAGCTGCAGCAAGAGGTGGAGCTGCAGCAGGAGGTGGAGCTGCAGCAGGAGGTGGACCTGCTGCAGGAGGTGGAGCTGCAACAGGAGGTGGAGCTGCAGCAGGAGGTGGACCTGCTGCAGGAGGTGGAGCTGCAGCAGGAGGTGGAGCTGCAGCAGGAGGTGGAGCTGCAGCAGGAGGTGGACCTGCTGCAGGAGGTGGAGCTGCAGCAGGAGGTAGAGCTGCTGCAGGAGGTGGAGCTGCAGCAAGAGGTGGAGCTGCAGCAGCAGTTGGAGCTACAGCAGGAGGTGAAGCTGTAGCAGGAGGTGGAGCTGCAGCAGGAGGTGGAGCTGCAGCAGGAGGTGAAGCTGTAGCAGGAGGTGGAGCTGCTGCAGGAGGTGGAGCTACAGCAGGAGGTGAAGCTGTAGCAGGAGGTGGAGCTGCTGCAGGAGGTGGAGCTGCTGCAGGAGGTGAAGCTGCAGCAGGAGGTGAAGCTACAGCAAGAGGTGGAGCTGAGCTGCAGCAGCAGTTGGAGCTACAGCAGGAGGTGGAGCTGCTGCAGGAGGTGAAGCTGCAGCAGGAGGTGGAGCTTCAGCAGGAGGCGGAGCTGCAGCAAGAGGTGGCGCTGCAGCAGCAGTTGGAGCTACAGCAGGAGGTGGAGCTGCAGGAGGAGGCGAAGCTGCAGGAGGTGGAGCTGCAGCAGGAGGGAAAATATTTGATCATCATCGCTCAACCTGTGAAACACAGATGATAAAATCCCCTGAAAAGATCCAGATCAGTCTGTGAAGAGCTGCAGCTCCTCATCTCCACTGAGCCTCTTCGAACTGAAGGAACATCAGATCCTTTACGTCCTTTTGCCAAACATTAGACTTGTCCGTTCCTTTGGTACTGAACCCAGATCAGCTGAACCCAGGTCAGCTGAACCCAGATCAGCTGAACCCAGATCAGATGAACCCAGGTCAGCTGAACCCAGATCAGCTGAACCCAGATCAGATGAACCCAGGTCAGCTGAACCCAGATCAGATGAACCCAGATCAGCTGAACCGAGGTCAGCTGAACCCAGGTCAGCTGAACTCAGGTCAGCTGAACCCAGGTCAGCTAAACCCAGGTCAGCTGAACCCAGGTCAGCTGAGCAGTGGATGTTTCTGAGCTTTACTGCGTCACTGAACAGACCACAAGGTGCTTTCTATTGGAAAATCTTCTTCTTCTGTACTGTAAGTAGTTTTGTACGTGATCCACTGAGATGAAAAAGAGAACTAGCAATAATTTCTGGTGAAAGTCACAAATCTGGTGTTTAGCACTGATGTTGGATGTTGTGGAGTTTGTTCCGTGTTTATTTTGCCGGTTGTTTGAGTCTTCTGTCCCAAATCCCTTTTCCAAATCACACCCTGTCCAGAAGGGACCAGGATGTTACGGCAGATAAAGGATCCAGGTGTTATCCCAACACCTGGATCACACTTCATCCATAAAATGGATGCTCCATTAAAGTTCTAGATAAATTTAAATAAATAAATCTAAGATACATTTAATTCACTGGTGAAATGTTTTAATGATGAGTTCAGGGTGAACAGGGAAAACAGCGCTGGGTCTAGTTTGTACATAATCAACACTTTAGAGGAATAAATCCAACACATGCAACTCAACGTATCTGCAACGCAGCGCTGCAGCGAGCGGATCCGCATCCAAAATGCATGAACTTCCATCGGAGAACAAGCTGTTTGATGCGTTAAGTGACTGAGAGGAAACCTGGAGGTTCCAGAAAGTTCTTCTCTCACAGACTCCCTGCTGGTTTACAGTTTTAACGGTTCAAAGATCATGAAACTGATGACTGTGGAAACTTTTTTCCTGCAGCAGTAGCAGTGTGTGAGTGATTTCCAATCAGGAAACCATGTGAAATACTAGAAGGGCACTCGGAGAGCGCAGACCGCCGCCAAGGTTCGTGCTATTATTGCTTGCTCGTGAGTCGGATCCGGATCCGCTCCAAAATTTAATGGGTTCCTCCTTGGCCCATGCTACACCCTTCCACGAAGTTTCATGAAAATCGGGCCAGTAGTTTTTCCGTAATCCTGCTAACAGACAAACAAACAAATGGCACCGAAAACATAACCTCCTTGGCGGAGGTAATAAACAGAACGTTTCCTTTCCCTTTGAGCAGAAACAATAGGACTAGTCTGTTAGCACTAGTCTGTTACCACTAGTCTGTTAGCACTAGTCTTAACTTCAGGTCTCTTCAGCATGTTTTACCTCAATGTGATTTTCTTATAAACACATTATGTTGTTCCCCAATACTGTATCCCTCATCTAAAAGTTGGTTAAAAAATGCCTTGTAATTATTATATTCACAGATTTTATGTAGCTTTGTGCTTCAAGTCAAGTGTCTCCAGGTTTTATTTCTACAGTCGGAATATTTACTTCACGGAGACTTTATTCCAGTGGATTAAAGGTACAATAATACTCTGATGAAAATAAAGTCCTTCTGGTGTCCAACACAACATCAGTGCTTCAGTTGTGTTGTAAGTATATAATGTAATTTTCCAAAGGTTAACACACACGTTAATCCAAAGCGTTGCATGACATCACAGGAACCGCGGCAGCCATATTGTTGACAGTGACAGCGCAGCAGTGCTAACAAACCTCAGCTAACACTAGCTAGCATCAGGCAGACAGCTGATAAAGTCTGGTTCATTTTAACATGAAGGTGTTTTGCCTCGAGGCCGTCTTCAGCTCGATTTCACATTTCATTTCAGTTTTTGTGGATTATTTGCCGCTCGCTGGCTTTCAAACGGTAAAACATTTTAAAAACATTTCACAGAATGACAGCAGTTTACTGTAAGTAAGCTAGCTAGCTAGCTAGCTAATGACCGGCTTGTTGTGATCTTATTATCTCAAACCACAAGCAGCAAGTTTCAGGCTCTGCTTTAGTCTACTGTACATTTATTAAAGCAGAGTCACAGTTACTTTACCTTTCCCCCAATAATTTTACAATATGATTAGATGTTTTTAAATCCAGACTTTACAGAGTCAAACCTAGCTTGAAGTGAACTTCTGTGATGTCAGCAATATGGCGGCTGTTTGGTATTTCTGGGTTTTGCGAGCACTGCGGATCCGCTGGAATAAAGAAACATGAAGTGAAACTGACAGACGGCTCCGAAACACTTTGACTCAATGCCAAACTGTGTGATGTACAAACAGAGAAAGTGTCTGTATTTAAGCTTATTTAACCTTTCTGAAATGGTTTATTTTGGTAAGAGTTATTTTGTTCCTCACTGCACTAAAAATAATATTAACTCTGTATTGGCAAAGTATGTGTATAGCTGACAAAGAGAAAAGATTATAAATGAATCCGTATTAAAGAGGTTGCTCTTGTTTCTGGGACGTTTTGATGCTGCTAGCAGTCGGCTGTCGTTTTGTAAAAGACTTTTGTTTCTTTGTAAAATGTTTTTGTCAGATCGTACAGAAATGGTTTGCTTTTGTAAAATAAACGTAGGATGTTGAAAAGAAAAGAATCAGTCGAGTTTCATTTCTCTACTGCAGTAACAACAGATTCAGTTCATAATGTTGTTAATATTGTTAATACTGTTTTATTTTATTTATTTTATTTGGATCTCTTTTAGCCTATTGGCTAATCTTCCAAGAGTCCACATTAAAAACATTTAAGCATACAATAATTCATATTACACAACACATAATTGTTGACACACATATATCATATACATACATGCATGACACATATAACCTACATACATTGACACTTATCCCGTATGGACCTACATATATACACATATTAATCTACATGTGTTCACTCTACAAACCTACTGACAGTGCAATACAATAGTGTGATGATAACTACATTTAAATCTTGAAATCTTGCAATCAACAATCCAACCGCCGTACTGTTCTTGAGTGAGTTATTGTAATGAATTCCATAATTTAACAGTTCTGAAAATAAAAGTCCGTCTTCCCATTTCAGTTTTTATTTTTGGTAGTACATAATGATTTTTATCTCTTATTCTTATGTTAACTTGATGTTTATCACGTACTAATAGCAGTTTGTCCTTAATACTAACTGGCTTTTTAAACTTTTGAATTTTTGAAATTAGTACTATAGAATGTTGTCTCACATGCTCTACTACTGTGGGCCGTCCCGTTGTAATATGTAGTTCACTCCTTTTTCAAACCCACACCTTAAGACCATTCTTGCTGCCTTGTTAAGTGTGATCTGCAGTCTCCTCATATCTCTCTGAGCTGCATTGCCCCACACTGCACAGCAATAATTAATGTGACTATAGATTAGACTATGAGATATTACCTTTAGAATGTCTTTAGATAAAAACTTTGCAATTCGTCCAACCATTCCTGCCATTTTCATCACTCTTTTAGAAAGATCTGTAATATGAGCCGTCCATGAGAGATTGTTTTGTATTTTAACTCCCAATAATTTGACTTCTGTAACCTCTTTAATTTGAACACTGCCATATGTTAAATACCATGGCTTCAATTTCTTCCTCTTTCTTGTAGTACATATAATCATATTTTTCGTTTTATTTACATTTAATGCCAATTTATTGTTTTCCACCCATTTGATGACACATTTAAAATCATTTGATAAATATTCATGCAACTGAGTTTGTGAATCTGCCACTGCAGTGATGGTTGTATCATCCGCAAACATATGTGCATTTGAGTCGGCTAACACTAAGGGAAGATCATTTGTGTATATAATAAATAACAATGGTCCGAGGCAACTCCCTTGTGGGATGCCACAGGTAATCATACGTGGAGAAGAAAAGGAGCCATTAACATAAATAGATTGTTTTCTACCGTTTAAATAAGATTTCATCCAATTAATAGCATTCTTACTGAAGCCATAATGAATTAATTTTTTAAGTAGAATTGTGTGATCTATCAAATCGAACGCTGCAGTGAAATCAAGAAGAAGTAACGACACAAGTTTACCTTGATCCAGGGCACTTAGCCACTCATCCGTCATATGTAACAGAGCGGTTTCAGTAGAATGATTTTTACGATATGCATGTTGAGCATGGGTTAGAAGGTTATTAGTTTCCATATATTTCCAAATGTGATCACTTACTACTCTTTCCAAAATTTTGCTTAAGGAGGAGAGTAAGCTAATTGGGCGACTGTTGGGTGCAGTAAAAGCTATTTTAGCATCCTTAGGAATGGGGCAGATTTTTGCATGTTTCCATTCTGTGGGAAACTTTCCTTGTTGCAAAGAAAGATCAAATAGATACTTTACAGGTCTAGCAATATATGGGGCTGCAGATTTCAACAATTTGTTGTCAATAAGATCGTACCCTGGGGATTTATTATCAGGAAGTGAAATCAAGATTTTCTCAATGTCATCTAATGATATATCTGGTAATACAAAACTGCAATTTTTCCCCTTCATAATCTTTTTGTCTACTTCACCTACCAGTAATTCATTTGAGGCATTGTTATTCATATTGGACCTGAGATAATTTATCTTTGATTCAAAATAGTCAGCAAAGTAATTGGCAATGTCTACTGGTTTTGTTCTAATCTTTCCATCAACCTCCACACTAACAGGACTTGTACTATTTGACCTACCAAGCAAACCATTCACTGTATGCCATATCTGTTTTGAATTGTTTCTGCATCCCTCAAAAGCTGTTTTATAATATAGGGTCTTTTTCTGACGATTCAATTTTACAACAAAATTTCTGCATTTTCTATATAGCATACAATACTGTTAATATTGTTAATATTGTTAATATTGTTAATATTGGACAGGAAACATCGACTGAATGATCCGACATGAAACTGAGGAAGACGCTTCACCTGTTTCTTCCTCTGTCTGGTTCCCGGTTTCCAACAGTGAAAACAGTAAGAAGTTTAAATAAAGAAGGACTCAGTGGATTTTTTCCCACCATGCAACACTGGTGTCTGGTTCTCCTTCCCAGAGTCCCGCTGGTTTCCAGTCCGGTCTAACCAGGGACTGGTTCATGTTCACACTGATGATGAGACATCAGGGCTTTTATTTAGAAAAGCTCCCAGCTGCAGTTTCATGAACATCTTAAAATCAGCAGTTTGTTGACTTCAGCTGTTTGTATGAGAGACGATGTGACTCATATAAATAAATAATAATAATAATAATAATAAATAAAATAAAACAGAGATGTGGTGAGGTGAAACATGAGGCTCACCTGCAGGACAAAGTGCTTTTCCTGCGACACGAGAGCGAGTCGCTGAACTGAACCGAGTCTTTAATGGAGGAGGAGCGGCGACACGCTAACCTGCACAAAGTGCAGGGATTTGTTGTTTATCGTTCAATAATTCATCAGACCGATGTCCCGATTCTAAAAAAGACGAGTGCTGAGCGGACGGATCGATGCTGAGTGCAGGAACAGATTCTCTGACCTGAAAAAAGCCTTTTCCTGTTTTCCTCTCCGAGTCTCGAGTCTCGAGTCTCGAGTCTCTCCTGCAGCGCTCCTGAAATCCTTCAGCTGCTGAGAACAAACGACAAACTTTAATATGGAAACCGATGCGTTTCAGCTGCAGCAGCTGACATGTTGGTTTTTATTATTAAAGCAGAAATAGTAGTAGAGTTGTAGTAGAAATTATTCATTCCTTTTAGATTCATGATCCTTGGAGAATTTTATTTGTTTCTGAACCTTTATTTACACTAACGGCTGATTCAGCGGTTACCTGGATTCATATATATAATTCCTCATATAATTCTGCATATGTAATATATAATCCATGTAACTCCCCATCTAAAGGCCATCTAAAGAGTTTCCTAGCAGAAATTTCTGACCATTTTTGAAGCCTCTTTTTAAAAGTCACCAAAAATTGATTATTTAACAGTTTTATAAAAAATGTCTCTTGGACGCCACTGACCAGATTTTCGGGGAAGTTCGGGGAATGATGCGTCTGATTGGCCGAAGGTGGCGCTGCAGCGTTCGTTTGTTCAGGATCGTTCCTCACGTGTTGCTTAATTCATCCAACATGAAGTCAGCCGGTTCAAACGATTTCACTGATCCTCATCTGATTAACTCTGTTCCTCTTGATTTGTCAAACTCGATGTTGTTTTCTTGGATTACTGTTTACTCCGGTTTTGAAATAAAGAGAACCTGAGTAGAGAGTCAAGACCAGGATCAGCACGCTTATGACTGGCTGCATGGCATCATGGGTAAAGAGACAGCAGCTTTTTACTGCAGCAGAGTAAGGAACATATCTTTTCTAAAAACATTTTGCCACTAAAATGAGAGAGCAATCATGGCAGAAATTTAAATGTTAAGTATTTACAGTTCCATCTGCAGCTCATGTTTCATCACAGTTTCCTGAAGTAAGTCTCTAGGTCTGTTTTTTCTAAGTAATTCTATCATAAATTATCGTTAATGAAACCGGCCGAACTCTCTGTAAGGAAGGAGCAGCTGTCTGCAAACGAGAAGTCCTGGAACCTTTAAACCATAAACCTGCAGCTTAATGGTTTCAGTTTAACAAGCTGATGACAAGTCTGACCTAATTTAAGCTTCGAGGAACAGAAAATCTATTTTCCTGAACTCGGTTCTCCTGAATGGGGAACGCAGCGCTGGTCGGATGTATTTTCACTTTGTTTTAAAACACAAATCAATTTCTTTCAAGAGTCTTTGATCACAGTGCAGCGATCTGTCTAGATCTCTACTCAAGACATTGTAATTTTATTTCATTTATTTTTTCACTTGTTTAAAGAACAATAAGATTTGAAGCCTAAATCCCTCGTTGGGCTGAACAGTGTGAAGCTGCGGAGGCGAAGCGGGATCGCTTGTCGTCACATTGGAGAGAAGAGAGAGAGAAGAGAGAGAGAAGTTCCCATGAAGCGACACAATAATCGGCTGAAAGACACTTTTCAGTAATTTAAAGAGAAGGCGAAGCCACTTAACCCAAATCCAGATTCTGTCCTGTCAGGTCTTTGTTTTGCCGTTCAGCTGCAGAGAAATAATCATCCTGAAGATGAAATATTAACATGAAACTGGAGGGTGATGCTGTGGTGTGGCGTGCTGCTGCTGCATGATGGGAGAGGAGAAGTCATGTTAAGCTCAGTCAGCCAGAGGTCATAACACCCCCCCCCAGTGGAAATTCATCTAAATTGAGCAACAAATGAAGCGTCCTGCATGTAATAGCTGAGCTGTAGGTAGCTGCAGGATCTGCGTGCCGCTCTGCATGTCGCATGTTCAGCTGCATCTGATGATCCGCATCATTAAAACTAACAGAGTTCACAGAGAGGTCAGCTGCAATCAGCCCACCTCATCCATTAAAGAGATAGTTCACCCAAAACTTTAAATTCAGTCATTATCTCCTCATCTTCATGCCAGTAAGCCAGATGAGTGTTTCGTCCAGCTCGCTGCCGGAGGAGCTTCCTTCTACTGCAGTGAACGGAGTTCAAAACATGTCCAGAAATGTCCAGAAATCTCCATACAGCTGCAGCATGATCCAAGTCTTCTGACGCCATGCGACGCTCTGAGTGGAAAAAAATGTAATTTTATCAATTATTTAATGAAATCGAGTCTTCCTCTATTGTATTCAGCTTCTGCGTTCCCAAACCTTGTGAGATTTTATTTATTTTACCTTTATTTTACCAGGTTTCTCATTGAGATGCAATCTGTTTTTCCAGAGAGACCCGGTCCACGAAATGTCAGTCAGCAGCGAAGCTCGGAGTCACAACATGTGAAGATCCTGCGGTCTCACAAACCTCACATCACATCTGCTCAACCTGCTCCACACAGCACGGCAGTTACTTGCCATTTTTATTTTTCTATTTTGTTAATATTTTCCTTCATGCACATCCTCACAATGCTGTAACTCATATTTCATACTTTTCATTCTTACATTTCCACACAATCTGTTCCTGACACGTTCAGACTGTTTAATTTACATTCTAGTTTTTCTTTGTATCCTGTTTCGACTCCATTTTCCACCTGATCGTCTTTTCTTCTGTCGTCCTTCAAGCTCTTGACATCGCTCTCTCCCATAACTTTCTCCTCTATTTACACTGAAAATTCTCCTTTCCTGTTAAAAAATAACTTTATTATTTTTCTCCCTGGTGCTTAATGTCTTTCCGGACCATTTCTCTATCATTCAGGGTCACAGGAATATTTATTCCATCAATACAGGCTTTCAGGTGATGTCTGAATAATTTCTCCTATAAAATGGTGGTAACACAAAAAAATGCAAATGCTCAAACTATCAATTATTTTTAATCAATAACAAAGAAATAAAGATATAATGTTCTACCCCACAAGACACAGTAGCTCCAGTATGAGCGGTGATTTTCAGTTGGTGCATTAATATTTAAATGAAGAGCTATTGCTGCTGAAATATTAATGTGCTGACTGAAAGTCAGCCTCATACCGCGCTGTTTATACTGTTCAACAACTACAGAAGATAAACAGTCAATTATTATATTCAGTCATTATAAAAAAAGATTTCTTTTAGATTTGTGTTCTATCAAACCTCTGTTTCAGCTTCTTGTCCCTCTGAAGACAAAACGGCGTTCTGCTCTGATCTGCTTCCATCCTCTTCTGTTCCACTTAGAACAGTTAGAGAGTCTCACCTCCGTTTCTAAATCTCCTCAGTTTCTAAATCTCCTCAGTTTCTAAATCTCCTCAGTTTCTAAATCTCCTCAGTTTCTAAATCTCCTCCGTTTCTAAATCTCCTCAGTTTCTAAATCTCCTCCGTTTCTAAATCTCCTCAGTTTCTAAATCTCCTCCGTTTCTAAATCTCCTCAGTTTCTAAATCTCCTCCGTTTCTAAATCTCCTCAGTTTCTAAATCTCCTCAGTTTCTAAATCTCCTCAGTTTCTGAGAGTCCTCAGTTTCTGAGAGTCCTCAGTTTCTGAGTCTCACCTCAGTTTCTGAGAGTCTCACCTCAGTTTCTGAGTCTCACCTCAGTTTCTAAGAGTCTCACCTCAGTTTCTGAGTCTCACCTCAGTTTCTGAGTCTCACCTCAGTTTCTGAGAGTCTCACCTCAGTTTCTGAGTCTCACCTCAGTTTCTGAGTCTCACCTCAGTTTCTGAGAGTCTCACCTCAGTTTCTGAGTCTCACCTCAGTTTCTGAGAGTCTCACCTCAGTTTCTGAGTCTCACCTCAGTTTCTGAGAGTCTCACCTCAGTTTCTAAGATAATAATAAAGGTCCAATGAAGGCGCTTCCCATTTACAGTGATTTGGATTCATCAAAATACACAGGTGAAGACGAAGGTATTTATTTACAAAATTATTGATAAATGCCCAATGTGCGTAAAGTAATTGTTAACACAGGACATCAGTAAAAATGTAACATGCATCATATGTAACTTCTGCAGAAATCTCTTTAGCCTAGCTGCCACATTAGCTGACGGACTGAGAAATTCGCTGCAAACTGACACCATTTTTTGGAATAAAGGAGCCTGTGAAGCGGTGAGCTCCAACACTACAGCAGCTGATCTTCTCTGCTGCGGTAAACAGTGAGACGAGCTGAACAGCTGCTGGACACGATGGAGCGGACTGACTCACATCTGACTGCTGCTTCCCCTTCTGAGTGACCGGCAGTTTGGTCTTGTTAGGGGATTTAATAATAGCAGAAGAGAAATTCCATAAATTTTGCATGAAAATACTGTAGCTGTAGTCCACCAATAGTTTTAATGAAGTCCAGCCTGAATCGTTGATATCATCTCTACAGCTTTAAAGTCATGAAAGATTAAACTGGATGAAAGTATTTCAGTGTGCTCGATGTTCTGTATATCTGTCAGACTTCAGCCAGGCTTTTTATCCATTTTTACGCTTCACCAATATGTGCCGTCGGCCTCGGCTGCTTTTGGAGAAAAGGTTTTTCTCAGTACTTCTTCTTCTGCAGAAATATCTCTGTCCGTCTGCTGAGGTTCAAACAGCTCTGATTCGCTGCCTGGGAGCTTTGGACACAATTTGAGGTGTGAGTCTAACTTATTCATGGAAACCCATTTAGGTTTTTACTCAACATAGTTAATACACATCTGAATGCACAGCGTACGCTAGGATGAAACAGATGTAGGTCACTTTCAGTAAGAGTTGAAGTGTGCTGCTGTTTTGTTCTATCAGAAAAGATTCATATCTTACATTAAATATCACTTTATCTGATTATTATTAGCTTCTACCTCTGCTGCTGCGTTTTCATGTAATGATTCACTGCTACATCAACTTTGACAAAAGAACGATGTGTAGGAGAACCAGGTAGAACCTGAGCTGATCCAACAGCAAACTCCAACTTTGGAAAAAAGAGAGTGAAACACATAAATCGGTCGGTGGATTCATAGCTGCTCAAGCTAAACAGCACAGAAAGACTTACATCAAGTTCCCTTTTACTGTCAGGTGTGTTAAACCCAGTCTGACTCTCTCCCTTCACAACAGAGAGCAGTACAAATCAAAAAATAAAGAGCTGGGAGCATTATACTGCTTCAACAGGACACTGTGTGTGTGTGTGTGTGTGTGTGTGTGTGTGTGTGTGTGTGCGCGTGTGTGTGTGTGTCAGACTGCACCATCACATGCTTTGGATAGATCAGTGCACTATACCAATGCACAATTGGAGAACATTATATGACATTATAAGATGTTTCAACACATTTGTTTCCCATCAGTGCAAACTGTCAGTTCGCTGCAGGAAAAGGAGACTGACTTCCATCCAGATGAATTCAGAGTGTTTTGTATATATATATATATATATATATATATATATATATATATAATACTCTGTCATCATGTTTCCAGACAGAAACCCTCTGAGGCTTCAGGTCACTGCAGCAAACAGGGCATGAAATGCAAATCGCACCAAAATATAACAAAATATAACGGCGGCTGCATCATCAGCTCAGCCAAGATAAAACCAACTCGCCTGAGGAAAAACCTCACAAATGTGTTTTGTTTGTGCTTTTTGTTGCCAGTTTTCTCCATAGAAGAAGAGTGAAGCCTCCATTCATCCTGATGTGGATTTCTGTCCGAACCAACGGTTTGAACATTTTTGGCTCATGATCTAAAACCAGAACAATGCTCCTGTGTAAACACTTGGACACCAAATTAGGATTTGGTAAAACTTTACTTCACCATGGCCTCATTCCAGTGTATTAACCTGAGTATTGTACACAAGATTACTGTGTAGGTACTAACGTACCTAACGATGTGACACCATTCAAATGGCTTCATTAGAACAGTGTTATTGGTCACATGATGTTATAGGACTCATGCTTGTAATGTTGGAGATCTAGGAACTGAAGTTTGTTCTGACCTTTGACCTCAGAGGACTCTGTGTGGATCGCTCTGTGTGGATAAATGTCAAATGTGAAAACATGATGGTTTTGTAAAGAATAACAAAGTTGAGGAACCGATCTTTTTAAAGTGTATCAGACAAGTAGTGATCGTCTAATGATTGGTCCTGGGCCTGGCCCCCCCCGCCCGCCCCCCTGCCCTGCCGCCCGCCCCCCTGCCCCGCCGCCCGCCCCCCTGCCCCGCCGCCCGCCCCCCTGCCCCGCCGCCCGCTCCCCCGCTCGCTCCTCCCCCCCCCCCCGCCCGCTCACTGATGTGATTTGTGTTGATGTGTTTTGACGGCGCGTCTCTGTCGCCTCTGTTTGGAAGCGTCGAGTCAGACGGAGAGAACTGGACTGAGCGGTGATGATGTCATCAGCGCTCGACCCCGGGATGGCCTCTCTTTCTTCTTTCTCCTCTGTAGAAATAACAAACACAGAGCTTCAATCAGCTGTTTCATTTTGATTTTCTTCATTGTAGAGTCTGTGTCATCGTTTAAATCCCTAAAAAAATCCTTTTGTTTTATTTCACTCACCTTTTGTGAGTTTTTCCTGCTCATAACTTTTTTGTCATTTTCAGCTCCGCTTTTATTCAGCATTGTTTTATATATTTTTTTAAAATGTTTTTGTCTTGTGCGTTTGATTTTATTTCCTCTGTTTTGCTTCCTTGTCTCTGCAAAGCGCCGGGTAACTCACGAAGGAACAGTCTGAAATCACTTCTCGCACATAAAGGAACGCCGACACAGCAGATTCTGACAATAAAAACAGTCTCTCTGTTTTCTGCTTCAAACTGCCGCTCTCTTCTTCACTGGGAGGAACTCGTGATATTTAGAGTTTGTTTCAGAATATTTACTGTGGAAAACAACCGAGACGAAGGAAAAATATCAAATATCTGCTGATGTGATAAAAGCTGGAAAACCATCTGCAGTGAAGGAGAGCAGGGAGGAACGGAGCAGAAACCAGTCAGACTGAACTGGACTGTGCTGAGCTACCTGTCTACCTGTCTACCTGTCTGTCTGTCTGTCTGTCTACCTGTCTGTCTGTCTACCTGTCTTTCTACCTCTCTAACTGTCTGTCTACCTCTCTAACTGTCTGTCTACCTGTCTACCTGTCTTTCTACCTGTCTACCTGTCTATCTGTCTGTCTACCTGTCTACCTGTCTTTCTACCTGTCTGTCTGTCTACCTGTCTATCTGTCTGTCACAGGAGGAACCACTGACTTATATCTTGGACATGAATTCAGATCACTGAACTGACGAATAACAAATCTACAGCTTTCTTTAGTCATCAGTGATGGTTACTGAGGGGGAAATGCCTAACTTCTTTCTACCTGTCTGTCTGTCTACCTGTCTAATGGTTACTGAGGGGGAAATGCCTAACTTCTTTCTACCTGTCTGTCTGTCTACCTGTCTAATGGTTACTGAGGGGGAAATGCCTAACTTCTTTCTACCTGTCTGTCTGTCTACCTGTCTAATGGTTACTGAGGGGGAAATGCCCAACTTTTGCTCTGTTGAAAATAACGGTTAAACCGCTTGATGTCACTTGTTGTCTATATTAATTCTAGCCAGGTTGTAGGCGACTGTCTAGATGACTGGTTCAGGGTCTAGGAGACAAACTAACATGAATCCTTACCTTACTTTATACTCGATAACGTACCTATTTGTTGATGTGTTTGTAGATGTTTGCAAATTTCCAACGTTTCTAATCTTTTTCTGTTGCTATCGCGTAGCCATGGTTACATGATAGTCGTTTATTTCAGCTCTAGGTGCGGCACAGGGAGGTTCTATCAAGGAGGTTCTATATTAACAGGTTCTATGTTAACGGGTTCTATGTTAACGGGTTCCATGTTAACGGGTTCCATGTTAACGGGTTCTATGTTAACGGGTTCCATGTTAACGGGTTCCATGTTAACGGGTTCCATGTTAACGGGTTCCATGTTAACGGGTTCCATGTTAACGGGTTCTATGTTAACGGGTTCTATATTAACGGTGCGGCAGGGGAAAACGTCACTGTCTGCGACAATGTTTTGGTTAGTGGTCCGTTTACGCTCTACTAGTTCAGATGAACCTGAAGTCTCCTGGTGCGACTAAACAAAGACACTTTAGTGTCAAACTAACTAGTTTCATCGTAACAGTTCCTGTAGACTTTACACCGAACTTACGACAGAGCGCACGTTCAGCTGGTGCACCCGGCTGCTGGTCTCTGTGTTCAAGAAATAAACCACAGAAGAAAAGACTGGAAACTTTCTCACTCTCTGCTCATCTCTCTCTCTGTCTCTTTCGCTCTCATCACTCTCTCCCTATCTATCACTCTCTCCCTATCTATCACTCTTTCTACAGCACAAACTATGGAGGTGGGTTCTTGGGAGCCATTAGAAAAATTACATTTATTTCTAAAGCACTTTTAGCAACCCAGGCTCAGGGTATTTTGTGCTCCAAGGAGGAATAGACTCTTATAATAATATTTAATAATCGTTATTTTTGTGGTACAAAACACAGAAACCACTTCACAAAAGGATAAAAACATCTGAAATCAACAGCAGAATCAATAAAACAAGAAAGGAAGGCAGTCATAAAAATGGAAGTTGAATAATAAAATAATAAAAGGTCATTACATAAAAGCAAGTCTATAAAAATTAGTTTTAAGAAGTGATTTAAAACATGCAACATATTTAGCAGCCTGAGTTCCTCAGGCGGGTCGATCCAAAGTCGAGGAACCCGTCAATAATTTGTAATCTATCACCTATAACATCTATATGCTTCCTGAAGCTCTGGCTCTTATGAGACTAAAAGGTCTGTGATGTATCTTGGTGTCAGACCCATCAGAGCCGTTAAAGTAAACAGTAAAATCTTAAAATCAATTCTAAAATTGACTGTCATTTGGTTTTACAGACAAATACAGCTGTGTATCATCGGTATAACAGTGAAAAGAGACATTTAGTCTAAATATCTGGCCGAGCGGGAGCATGTCGATAGAGAAGAGGAGGGGCTCCAGATTTTTGATATTTTTCCTCTGTCTTAGTTGTTTTTCAAAGTAAATATTCTGAAACAAACGCATCTAAATGTTATTGTTACTCCCACATTATTGTTGCTATGCTTAGAACGGAAACCAGATTGGATTTTCTCAAACAAATCATTTCTGCTCATACAGTCAACAGTAATCAACCTTCAGACATACATGAGCGTCAGTCAGAAGTCAGCATTAGGAATAGGAAGCGGCAGGAATCAGCGAGCAGAGCGACGCCGCATGCCTCCACATGTTGCCATGGAGATATCTGCTGCGTCTTCCTTCCTGTTAGCTTGTCTGTTTGCTGTCGGACCGCCGCTCCGCTCCGCTTTGTGCTGCTGTCAGCCAGCAGGGATCTGAAAGAGGCTTCATTCATTCAGCCACACAAAGCCCCTCCCCCCTTTCTGTTAGCACACACACACACACACACACACACACACACACACACACACAACTCATTACCACATTCACTTCATTTTTCTCCATCAGAGCGTCTTCATTTGATCCCCTTGTGGTTTTCTTCATCTTTGTGTGTTTCTGCCATTCGGCCCCATGTGACCTGCTGCTGTCTTCACATTATGTTATGAAGTTTGTTTCAGTCTCCGCTTGTCATCTTCGCTTTGGCATTCAGGTTTTGTCTGGTTGAAAGTGCAGGTCATTAGCATGGATTGATTTGCATAAACAAATGTACTGTAATGTTTGAATAGGCAGGAATGGGAGAGAGACGTTACGGTGTGTGTGTGTGTGTGTGTGTGTGTGTGTGTGTGTGTGTGTGTGTTGGGGGTTGTCTTCTGTCAGTCTGGGTCTCTCCTCTGTATGAACCAGAATAAATGACTCCATGTTGTCTGTATTATCTGAGTCAAACTAACAGGAGGAAGATGAAGCAGCAGGACAAAAGCTGAAAAACTGTTAAAAATAAATCAATAAATGGAACAAATGCCAGATGCCACAAATTGATTTATTTGGCAGCATTACAACTGATATCAGCACCAATGTGAGTTCTGCAGCAGCATCATGTATTTTAGCAATAATGCTGCGTTCAAGTGCTGTCAGAAATATCACATTCACCAGCTGAGCACAAGGGGAAAGTTGCCCAGATGTGACGTTCCAGAGGAAGCCTCGTAAACAAATGATGCTAAAAGTGATGTGTGTATTTTTAATTATTATTACTATTAGTTTTTAATGTTTTGTTAGTTCATGCTGTATTTTGCATCCTATGCCTTTATTGTAGTCTGGTCTGTTCCTGTATTTGTTTTTATTGAAACCGTTTGTTCTTCTCTGTGCTGCTGCTGATCTCCAGCTCTCCTTGGTTAAAGAGGTTTTTAATCACAATGGGACTTCCTGCTTAAATAAAGATTAAATAAAATAAATAAAATAATTATATTTCACAGAAAAATTCTGCCCCCCATATGTAAAATGCCAAATGCATTTTAAAGATTTAAAAACTTGGCTATATCTCTAGTAATACCCCGTTTGATATTCTCACAGTCACTGCTGTCTCTCTACATGTCAGACAGTAACAAGTTTTCAACCAATCAATTCAAAGCATCTGAGCTGCTGATCAATAGACTTCATCAGCTGAGTATCTGTTGACTGAAACACATCCCTACAGATGGAAGAGTTTCACTGCTGTAACCTGAACTAAACAGGTTTTATATTGTGACTAAACTCATCTGTCCCAGTTTATCCTAGTCTGTCCCAGTTTATCCCAGTTTATCCCAGTCTGTCCCAGTTTATCCCAGTTTATCCCAGTCTGTCCCAGTTTATCCCAGTCTGTCCCAGTTTATCCCAGTTTATCCCAGTCTGTCCCAGTTTATCCCAGTTTATCCCAGTCTGTCCCAGTTTATCCTAGTCTGTACCAGTCTGTCCCAGTTTATCCCAGTCTGTCCCAGTTTATCCCAGTTTATCCCAGTCTGTCCCAGTTTATCCCAGTCTGTCCCAGTTTATCCTAGTCTGTCCCAGTTTATCCCAGTTTATCCTAGTCTGTCCCAGTCTGTCCCAGTTTATCCCAGTCTGTCCCAGTTTATCCTAGTCTGTCCCAGTTTATCCCAGTCTGTCCCAGTTTATCCCAGTTTATCCTAGTCTGTCCCAGTCTATCCCAGTCTGTCCCAGTTTATCCTAGTCTGCCCCAGTCTATCTCAGTCTGTCCCAGTTTGTCCCAGTCTGTCCCAGTTTATCTCAGTCTGTCCAAGTTTATCCCAGTCTGTCCCAGTTTATCCTAATATGTCCCAGTCTGTCCCAGTTTATCCCAGTCTGTCCCAGTCTGTCCCAGTGTATCCCAGTCTGTCCCAGTTTATCCCAGTTTATCCTAGTCTGTCCCAGTTTGTCCCAGTTTATCCCAGTCTGTCCCAGTCTGTCCCAGTTTATCCCAGTCTGTCCCAGTTTATCCCAGTTTATCCTAGTCTGTCCCAGTTTGTCCCAGTTTATCCCAGTCTGTCCCAGTCTGTCCCAGTTTATCCCAGTCTGTCCCAGTTTATCCCAGTTTATCCCAGTCTGTCCCAGTCTGTCCCAGTTTATCCCAGTCTGTCCCAGTTTATCCCAGTTTATCCTAGTCTGTCCCAGTTTGTCCCAGTTTATCCCAGTCTGTCCCAGTCTGTCCCAGTTTATCCCAGTCTGTCCCAGTCTGCAGCCTGGGATAAACTTGCCATGGAACTTGCCTGCCAGCCTTGGCTGAAAGTGAGATGTCATGCTGTCAATGGATACACACACACACACACACACACACACACACACACAGACACACACACACACTACAGATGCCTGAGGCAGCTGTAAGGCAGGACACGCTACACACATGTAGATCTGGCTGTTGATCATGTGATGTCATCTGGTACAACAGGCTCTTCATGTTTGTCCATCCTGTTCCAGTATATATTGATCGACACAAAAATTCCCTTCTACCTCTCATTACTCTTATTTTCTCATGGATTTCTGGCTCTGTGAACAGCTGATTGTGTTTCTGTCCGTCTCAACAGAATTGAACAACCCATTCTCATTCCCAAATCGTCCTATGTTGACTCTTTGTCAAATCCCTTGGCGTCACTATAGCGACGCAAAAGGTTCCCTTTCGCGTCTGTATAGGACGTACCGGTGTTCAGTAGACTCCATGGTGAAACCTCTCGTGGCAGTATTGGACGCCTACAACTTTCTCTCCTAGACCACGGAACACAGAAGCATTACATAGTCTAGCCTACACTTTCAGCCGGACCACCTCGCCCCCTCTGGCAGGGGTGGTCCTGCTCGGTCCTCTCAGGGGCCAGGTCCAGAGCCCCAGAGTCCCTGGGGGAAAGGAATGGGCCAGAGTTCCCTGCGCCTGCGAGAGCAAGTCCCACTACGCTGGGTGCTCCGACAGGATCCCGTCCAACGGCGGCGGGATGTCCGAGAACCCTGTCATGTGAGGCCAAATGGGGGCCACCAGGATAAGCCTCACCTCCTCCATTCGCACACTCTGCAGGAGGGATGGAAGAATGGTGAAGGGGGGAAAAGCAAACAGCAGACCGCGTGGCCATGGATGGGCCATAGCGTCTGTCCTGAGGGGAGGGTTGTCTCTCCCTAGGGAGAAGAACAGGGGACAGTGGGTGGATTCCCGATGCGAACAGGTCAACTGCCACTCGACAAATACCTGCGACCACCTGGGGGTGTAGTCTCCACCCTCCTGAGTCTGGACCTTCCCAGGACAGCTGATCCGCTGCCAGATTGTCCAGTCCTGGCACATGTACCTCCCTTAGGGATAGAAACCTGGGGTACACCCACAGCCACAACTGGTGTGCCAACTTGCAGAGGCGAGGGGAGCCCAAGCCGCTCTGCCTGTTGATGTAAGCTGCTGCAACCACATTCTCCGTCCTTAACAAGCACGTGTTGGCCTTGAAGGTATGGAAGGAAATGGCAAAGGGCAAGATGGACCGCTTTCAGCTCCAGGACAAATGATGTGCTGGGCTGTGCAAGGACCAAACCAGCAACCGCTGATGCCATTCCCCCTGAGCACTGCCCCCACAACCTGTCAAGGAAGCATCGGTTGCCACCAGTCATTGGGCCCAGTACACTCCCTCTGCCAATATTCCCCCTGCTCTCCCACCAGCGGAGGGCTAACCATAACCATCTGGTGATGAGCACAATGGCCTGCAGGGGACTCCTGGGGCTCAATCCTAGACCCAGGAGACACCTCTGCACCGGTTGCATGTGCAAGAGGGCCAGTGGAACAGCCTGGACTGATGCCATGAGCCTCAGGAGGAGGAGACACAGCCTCCATGTAACCTTGGCCCCCAGCCTGAAATATGAGAGGCAAGCCTTGAGGGACAGCTGCCTCTCTTGTGTCAATGTCAATGGTGCAGTCTGGGAATCTACTACTAGGCCCAGGAACTGCATCCTCTGTGAAGGCTCCAGCCTGCTCTTGTCTTGATTGAGACGCAGGCCTAGGTGCTGAAAGTGCTCCAGGAGTAGGGACAAATGAGCCCGACATTGGTCCTCTGAATGTGCACACAGGAGCCAGTCGTCCAGCTAATTTAGAATCCTGACTCCTCTCTGTCGCAGGGGTGACAGGACTGCCTCCATGCACCTGGTAAAGGTGCAGGGACCCAGGGAGATCCCAAATGGTAGGACCTGGAATTTGTATATCTTGAAAATACCGGGAATAGAAAACAGCCTGCCTGTTGTCTTGTGGTACGTCTCTGATGCCCCCCTTCCCCAACAGAGTGGAAACTTTGGCCTGGAGCACTGACTTGTATTTTGGATCCAGCACCGTGGAGACTGTTGGGCTCCTTGAGGTTGGTGGTCGACAAGCAAATTGAATCCGATACCCCTGGGTCATGGTTGAAAATACCCAGGGGCTCACACCCAGTGCCGTCCAAGCTGAAAAACGTGCCCGAGCCAGGTGGAGGCAGGCTGGGTCTGATGTGGCGTCAGGAGCGAGGTGGGGGCTTGGGCCGCCTTTTTCCCTGAGCCCACTAGCTCTGCTTGCCTTTACCCCTACCCCTGCCACACCTAGCTGCTTCTATGGTAGCCCTCAGGTCACCAGAGCCCCAGCTTAGCCCTTGTGTCTGTGTGTGGGACCTGGTCGACTGCCCAGTCCCCTGCCTCCTGTGGCACCTGACCAGTGCCCGAGAAACCCCCTGGGCACAGCGATGTGCTTCCTGGGCCTGCTGCAACATAGCATTGGCCCCAAGACCAAACATGGCCGAGGAGTCAACCGGCAACCTCAAAAGGCAGCCCTGGTCCTCTGGTTGCAATCCTGACTGGGACAACCATAGATGGTGCTTTGTCACCCAGAGATTCTATAGCCTTCCCAGCAGCCGTTACTTGCTCCTTCATCAACTGTGCCATGACTGAAGAAACAAGCTGCAGCTCAGAAACAAGGGTTGCACTGTGCCTGGCATCCAGCTCACGTGCCAGCAGCCGGTGATACAACGCCAATATGGAACCAATATTAGCCAACTGCGCCTGGACTGCTATAGTCCTATGCACCTTAGCTAGCATCATCCTGCATCCCTTAGTCGGGCAACTAGTTTTTCCCAACACAGAACCAGAAGGGAACATGAGCACCTAAATGGTCTGGTCCATTGGCGGCAGGCCATCATCAAATCATGATGGGGCACGTGCCTGACCTATTGTGGGGTCAACCCCCAATGCCTGGGCCGATCTTTCAATCAGCTCTCTGAATTGGCGGAGCTCGCTGCCCCACTCCACCTCCTTCAGTTCAGGGGCTGCCTCCCCTTGCCATGGAGGGAGCTCACTGTCTGACTTCAACCTCCACCTCCTCCTGCTCCTCATCCGAAGCCTCAGGAGAGACCTTGATTCTTGTATCACCCAAAAAGGATCGGGTGGGGCCCGGGAACAGTAAGGGGGCTAATTGAACTACACCCAAACTCCGCCCCCTTAAGGCGTTTAGCCTGCTGGGGCCCAGGGGGTGGAGCAGGCTGCTTACGCTTTCCCCCACATACATGGTAACGGGCCTCCAGAGACCCTGCTGGCAAAATAAAACAATTCATACAGGAGTAAGGGTTCTCCCTAGCTAAAGAGGCGTGGTTCTCTCCAAGACACAGCACACATCTATTATGCCCATCCTCCACGGGCATCTGTACACACTTATGGCCTCCTTGGCTTGCCATCTTGCCAAATCTTGTGGGAGGTGACAATTCCTGCGAGAGTGCGAAAGAGGAAGTACCAGCAGGCAAAATGAGCAGCGAGGCAGCCATAGACAGCCACTGTGTTGTATTTGTTTTTCCCACAACACGGCGTACCACCGCCTCCCCCGCTCTGGGTTCGGCTGAAGCTTCTGTACCTATGGCGCGTTAATCCCTCATCAGAGTAATACACCAGGTATGCCTTGCTCTCAGTAGGAAGTGGCTGGCAAGGAACCGAATGCCGGCAAAGCACGGCAAACAGTGGGCATCTGCTTCCACCGCTCCGGTTTCCACAGAAGCCCAAGCACCTGTGATGCGTGAACCCAGTCCAGTGCCCCAAACTCAGCCTAATCTGCAGAGAAACAGCCAGAGAGGCAACTCTGGCAACTCTCTCTTACACACAGACGCAAAGACTGTCTTCTCACACTATCTTCCTCTTCTGTAGTTTTACACACGTCAACCTGCTCTCTTGGAATCAAAATGATCAATGATAGTGTGGCACACAGGTGCTCTTATACTGCGCAGCCACCTCACAGGTGCTTGTCACCTGGTCACCTGACCCCATGGGTCATATGGAATATGTAACTGGGTGGAGAGGTAGTTTTGATACGATAGAGAACTCTGCACACGCTTCAGTAACTCGTCTTTACCCCTTCGTGGCCACGCATTAAAAATAATTTTTGGGATTTCACCTGGCTCCACAGTAAACTGTATAAACAGACAGCTGATGGTAAAGTATGGCTGCTGCTGGAGAAACTCTCTCTCTCTCTCTCTCTCTCTCTCTCTCTCTCTCTCTCCTCCATGTGTGTGTATGTAGGTCAGTAGTAACAGTTTGGTCGTCAGGCAGTTTCTGACACACTTTCCTACTTTCCACAGCGTTCAGCTTGGTGTCTCTGATTGGTTGAGGCCCGGTGTTCCTCAGGGAGCGGCCGTTCAGCCAGGCTCCGCTGGGTTTAGCTTCAGCTGTGAGACACCATGTCAACCTGTCTGTCTGTCTGTCTGTCTCTCTGTCTGTCTGTCTGTCTCTCTCTCTCTCTCTCTGTCTCTCTCTCTTTGTCTTCCAGTGTTCGATTACTTGACCAGCTGCCGAGATTTCTGGCTCTCAAAACTCACTTTCCAGCCCGACTCCCAGACTCTGACCTCTGACCTCCCTGTGGGGGGGTGGGGGGCATCTCAGGTTATTCATCTTCTTCTTCTTCTGCTTCATCTACTTCTTCTTCTTCTGCTTCTTCTTCTTCTTCTTCTTCTTCTTCTTCTTTCTTATCAAACCTTTGAATGAAGGCTAATAAATGTTGAGAGAATTTTAGGTTTTTATCCAGATTTCTTCTTCCTTCATAGTTCTGATTTCACTCCTCAGGTAAGTGGTACAAATGAGTGGTTTTCCCTGTGTGTGTGTGTGTGTGTGTGTGTGTGTGTGGGGGGGGGGGGGGGTGCAGCCCTCCTGGGGATTACAACACCATCTGTGTCTGTTCCAAATCTGTCCGGTCCTCCTCTGGGCGAACGGGACGATCAGTCACAACAGACAGGAGAGAGAGAGAGACTCCTTTCAGAATACAAAGGACTTTTATTATTTCTGTATTTCATCTCTTCACATATTAGCTGGCTGATCAGCCTTCACACCAAACCTGATAAAATCAGCTGAATATCGAGCTTCGTGCTCGAAAAGTGAGAGAAATGTGTTTCTTCATATCAGCTGGAGAAACAGCTAGAGGAACTGTTATATTTCTACACTGATGCTGCTCCTCTCCTCTTTGAGGCTAGTTTAGCATCAGGATTGTAGTATACAGCTGCATGCTACAACATGTTAAGTCACGACAGCGTGACGTCACTGTCGTAAAGGATGTTCAGCGAAGTGCAGTTGTTAAATGGCCGCTGATGCAAATAAACACACAGTGAGCACACAGTCCTTGTTCGTATATTTTTGGATGTAACAAGGATGAAGATCAGATTCAGGATTAGCTTTAGGTTAGGGAAGGAACAGAGTCACTGAAGGTCCTCACAAGTGTGTGTGTGTGTGTGTGTGTGTGTGTGTGTGTGTGTAAATTTGTGAAATGTTGGTAGCGTTACTTTAGAGTTGGCAGAGAATGCAGACGTTTTTGGAAAGCATCAAGAAATATTGCTTTCTCTCTCTCTCTCTCTCTCTCTCTCTCTCTCTCTCTCTCTCTCTCTCTTTCTAATCCCCTGATGAAGGATTAACTCTGGTCTGCAGGTGGGATCAGCAGCAGCAGTACAGGTGAGGAATCTAATTAAATGTGTAGAGTTTGTCTGCAGGTTTCCTGTTGGATTTTCTGAGCTGTTTGTTCTGTTTTACCAGTTAAAGGAGAAAATCCACAATCAGCCGACACTTTCTGAGAAACAGTGAAACGATCTGCAGAACCACAGCGAAGCCTGAAAAACACTTAAAGCTCCATATTCTCACTCTCCAGAGTTTTATTTTGTGTCTTGAGGTCCATTCAAAGCTGTGTGTGTGGTGTCATAAAAACACTCTCAATCCACTTTTACACTGTAAAAATGTCGCTGTCGCCGTGTCTTTAAGGCAATTTAATATTAACGATCCTCTGTTCCGATTGGCTAACCGTTTCAAGAGTGAAACGTGAGACGCCGCGGCCCGGCGGCTACAGGTAGGGAAAACTCTCCGGTAATAAACAATGACGACCGCTCGACCGCTTTGAAAAAAACACTTTGTTAGTCTATTAATTCTTACAAAAATGATAATGAGAAAGTACAAATATGCAACTCACCCAGTATATATTATCCATAGAACACACTACACTAAACTGCTCACAATGCACACATCACACCCCGGATACCTTGGTCCTAATCTTGGGCTTCCCCATTCCACCACCCCCCTCTCTGTTTACTAGGAGACCAAACTAATAATAATAATAATAATAATAATAATACATTAGACTTGTATAGCGCTTTTCTAGGTACTCAAAGACGCTTCACATACAGGGTAAAATCATTTAATAGGTACATTTATAATAATAAAAAATAAAAGACAAGAATAAAAGTAGGTAGTTAAAAACTAGAGGAATCATGAGATGGAGGGAAGGGAGAGGAGGTTAACAGGTGAAACTAAACTCAATCTGCCCAACAATACAACCAGAACTATACTGATCACCTTTCTGTCGCCAAGAAAACCATACTCATGAAGTGGAAATCAAGAAATATGACAAACAGTACACAACGGAAAAATCTACTCATGGATCACATATCAATGGAAAAAATGACAGCCTGACCCCGTTCATTAGCCACCTCAATTACTAAGAATTTTTGCCTGCCTACCAACCACAAACACCCAGGACTCCAACCATATATCCACATGCTAGCTTCACACTCAACAGACATGCACATACACACACAAGCTCACACACACACACACACACACACACACACAATCACCCACATTCCAAACTCATACATACATATTCTCTCTTTCTACCACTCCTATCCATACAAACTCTCAATCCCTCATTATTAAATTGATGTAATTATCACTGTTATTGTTACTGTTATTACTGTTATTGCTGATACTATTATTGTTGTCACTATTATTATTATTATCATTATCCATATCAATATTATGATTATTATTGTTGATACTATTATTATTATTGATTTATTATTATTATATTATTACTATTATTTTTTTGTATTGTTTTTTATTCATTTATTATTGTTTTTATTTTTCCTCCCTTTTTTAAATTTTTTTTACAAAACATTTTAATATATTTAGTTATTTACTTTTTTATTTTATTTATTTATTTATTTTTCTTCTTCTTCTAAGCCGTTATACTTTTCACTCAATCACACACACTCCCACACACACACACACACGCACACATACACACACACACACCCACTCCACTCCCCCCCCACGTCTACCCTTCCCTCCCCCCCCTCCCTGGGTGCGGTGGTGTCTTGGCCACTTGGTTCACTTGTTATTGTTTGTTATTGTTTCTTGCACAGTTAAAAAAAAAAAATGATAATGAGCGAACCTTTGTGACGCCACAAAGTTACGGAAGTCCAAACGGCTCGTTTAGAGGCTCGCTTTTCTAATATGGATTGTGTGGATTTAGTTTTGATACTTTCACCATGTTTAGATAGACATCCAACTCCTTTATCATCACAGAGGAGAGGGAGTCCTGCTTTACATGATGTGGAGCTTTAACAGATAGATACTAGGATAGGAAACAGAGCAAGAGCTGTGTGTGTGTGTGTGTGTGTGTGTGTGTGTGTTTACAGATGAGAACATCACCCCCCCCCCCCCCCCCCCCATCCCCATCCTTTGGCTTGCACTTCTCCTCCAGACATTCTCAGGTTTCAGCGGCTGGACATTTCACCTGAAAGCTGGTGTCAGTGTCATCTAGTTGATCTGGTTGTTAGTGTGCGGCACTTTGTTAGATCCGTCAGTGAGTCGTCCGTCTCCGTCCGGACCATTTAACGTTCAGCAGCTGGTTGTCAAACTACCAAACCGTGTTCCCAACATGCATCTCACCGGTAAGCGACTTCTTTTTTTAAAATTTCATTTATTCGTTGTTTTAATGCTTCAACTGTATTTCACTTTGCTGTAGGGTTAGGGTCTAATTATCTTTTACATGTTATTGTTAATATTATTTTAATAGTAAAATCATGTGCTTTACTTTCATGCCACCAATGATTTTAAGAGTAGCCGGCATTTTTTTCAAACGGTGGATCTCTCATTGTGGAATGAGATAAGTGTTAAATCTGAAATATTCTGTTTGTTCACCATTTCTTATGAACAGCTGACCAGCAGGTCTGTGTGTTTGTGCAGCTGCAGCCCAAAGTGCTCAGCTGGAAAACTGCCTCTTCTCCAAGATAATCCTGAAAATCAGGAAGAAAATTCACACCAAGAACACGATGAGAACATGATGTGAACATGATGTGAACACAATGAGAACATGATGAGAACATGATGTGAACATGATGAGAACACGATGAGAACACGATGTGAACATGATGTGAACATGATGAGAACACGATGAGAACACGATGAGAACATGATGAGAACTCGATGTGAACATGATGTGAACATGATGAGAACACGATGAGAACACGATGAGAACATGATGAGAACTCGATGAGAACACGATGTGAACACGAGAACACGATGTGAACACGAGAACACGATGAGAACACGATGTGAACACGATGTGAACATGATGTGAACACGATGAGAACACGAGAACACAATGAGAACACGATGTGAACACGAGAACACGATGAGAACACGATGAGAACACGAGAACACAATGAGAACACGATGAGAACACGAGAACACAATGAGAACACGATGTGAACACGAGAACACGATGAGAACACGATGTGAACACGATGTGAACACGAGAACACAATGAGAACACGATGTGAACACGATGAGAACACGATGTGAACACGATGTGAACACGATGAGAACACGATGTGAACACGATGTGAACACGATGAGAACACGATGAGAACACGATGTGAACACGATGTGAACACGATGAGAACACGATGAGAACACGATGTGAACACGATGTGAACACGATGAGAACACGATGAGAACACGATGAGAACTCGATGAGAACATGATGAGAACACGATGTGAACACGATGTGAACACGATGAGAACACGATGAGAACACGATGTGAACACGATGTGAACACGATGAGAACAGGATGTGAACACGATGAGAACACAATGAGAACAGGATGTGAACAGGATGTGAACACGATGTGAACACGATGAGAACATGATGTGAACACGATGTGAACACGATGAGAACACGATGTGAACACGATGAGAACACGATGAGAACAGGATGTGAACACGATGTGAACACGATGAGAACACGATGAGAACTCGATGTGAACTCGATGTGAACATGATGAGAACATTTACAAAAGCCGAATGTCCCTCAGTTACAGACTCAGACCATCAGATCATACAGCAGCAGAACGTCTGAAGTGGAACTGATCAATGAAAAGTATAAAAGTTTCCTGCAGCTCAGTGAGCAGAGCAAGGCGGCAGCCTGCGGGTCGAGGGTTCGATTCCCGGCAAGGCGGCAGCCTGCGGGTCGAGGGTTCGATTCCCGGCAAGGCGGCAGCCTGCGGGTCGAGGGTTCGATTCCCGGCAAGGCGGCAGCCTGCGGGTCGAGGGTTCGATTCCCAGCAATCACCATAGCAACCCTCGCTGCAGCTGGAAGCAACAGTCTGGTGTGACCGGTGAAGCTGCTGAAAACAGATCTGATGTTTTCACTTCCCATCCGGACCGCGTGGATCTGTGCTGTAAAATGAGATCCTGAGGCTGGTTGTGTTGCCATGACAACAAGTAAATCTGCTGTCACTGACCCAGTAGAGACTGTGTTGTGCTGTCAGCTCCAGTAGAAACCAGTAGAGACTGTGTTGTACTGTCAGCTCCCAGTAGAAACCAGTAGAGACTGTGTTGTACTGTCAGCTCCAGTAGAAACCAGTAGAGACTGTGTTGTACTGTCAGCTCCAGTAGAAACCAGTAGAAGACTGTTGTACCGGTCAGCTCCAGTAGAAACCAGTAGAAACCAGTAGAGACTGTGTTGTACTGGTCAGCTCCAGTAGAAACCAGTAGAGACTGTGTTGTACTGTCAGCTCCAGTAGAAACCAGTAGAGACTGTGTTGTACTGTCAGCTCCAGTAGAAACCAGTAGAGACTGTGTTGTACTGTCAGCTCCAGTAGAAACCAGTAGAAGACTGTTGTACCGGTCAGCTCCAGTAGAAACCAGTAGAAACCAGTAGAGACTGTGTTGTACAGTAAAAAACAATTAAAGTGTTGTGATCTGTTTTGTTGTGTGTAAACTTTATATTCCGGCTGTGAAGAATGTAAATGTTTTTCACTGTTTCTCCTCTCAGTCATCCCCCTCACCCCCCCTCACCCCTCCTCCCCCCTCACCTCCTCCCTCACCCCCCCTCACCCCTCCTCCCCCCTCACCCCTCCTCCCCCCTCACCCCCCCCTCCTCCTCCCTCACCCCCCCCTCCTCCTCCTCCCTCACCCCCCCCTCCTCCTCCTCCCTCACCCCCCCCTCCTCCTCCCTCACCCCCCCTCACCCCCCCTCCTCCTCCCTCACCCCCCCTCAGCCCCCCCCCTCCACACACCCCTCCCCCCACAGACACCAGAGTCTTTTCCTGTCTTCTGCCTCTCTGCTCCACTTCTGCTCCACTAACGTTAACATCTAATTACCCAGAATCCCTTTGGCACCTCTATGTTGCTCAACGTTGCATCAACAGCTCGTTGCCCGCGGCCCCAGCTGCATCATGGGAGCCGGCCTCGCTGTGCGCTGCAGGATTTGAATGATTCATCCCTTCAGAAACGGCCAAGCGGCACGGCAGCCGGTGTCACAGAAGGTCGCAGGTTCAAACCCCACAGCACCCCCCCGCCCCCCCCCCCCCACCCCACACACACACACACCTCTGTGTCTCCTGACACAGTTTTGCACAGGAAAAAAAAAGTCGCTGATTCCCTGAACGCCCCTGCATCAGGTCACAATTAATCACTTCCTGATTTAGCAAAACTTGGAAATTTGCTCTAAAAATAAAGGAAAACCTTGAAATCCATTTTTCATTACAGGAGGAAGAGAGAAATGTCAGGGAGAAGGAGAAGTTATTTATTCCTCATTTAAAAAGTAATCACTCTACTTTACAACATGTGCTGCAGGCAGAGCATGTTGGGTAATTGGACACGCGTGTGTCCAGCCGTCACGGCAACACGCCCCAGTGTACAGTGCTCAGTGGCTCAGCTGACCGGACCGCAGCTCTCTGCATCAGACACACGATGATGTCATGAAGTGTGAGAAGAACTTCATTCAGAGAAACTTTCTGTCTGGAGGCTTTCTCCTGTGTGTGTGTGTGTGTGTGTGTGTGTGTGTGTGTGTTATATTAGATATGTTATACAACAGTTAGTTTCAGTCGAGTAATTTGATTGGACAAGAGGCATTCCATGAGATGATATACAGTATAACAGCACTGGGACTGTACTGTATCACCCCGGCTGCGCTCACACCAGTGCTGAATCCACCTCACGGTTTTGGACTACCTGCGTTCCGGGACCTATTTGCATGGACCCGGCACCTCTGGTGGCATGAAAGTTTTTTGTTTTTTTTTGTCTGCCATGTAATAATGACTCTTCTTTCCTTTCCCCTCCATTCTAAAACCCTAATTGGCTCATTTCCATATGAAGACAGGTGATTAGCCAATTAGAAAGTAGCAACAAGCGCAGAGTGATCACATCACATGAGTGAGCTGCTCTGCAGAGTGTCATGGTAAACTTCAGACATCGTCATGGCTAAAAGTTGAATTTGCCGTCCTTTATATGTCCGCTGTGTGGACTGTTTTGGAAAATTAGACAAGGTAAGCATGATGGGTTTTTTTTGTAAACGTTTGCATATTCTGTAATCTATTAGGTCTCTGCTGGGACAACAACATCTAAATTCATATTTGCATAGATGACTGCAAAACAGAAATTATTTGGAGTGCGGACCTGTCGGTTCCACAGTTAAATATGTGGGCAATTGCGCATGCTATGTTGAGTGTCCAGAGATAATTGGTAATAACATGAGAACTGGGTGAGTGAAGAGCTGTGAGCCTCGTCACTGTGAGCGTTTCAAAACCAGCTCGGTCCAGCTGAGTGTCAGTCAGGCCGACTTCCAGCTGCACCATGGCACGTTTTATTGCTGTCGTTTCATCATTCACTGACATCGTTTCCTACATTCAAAATCAATATCCTATGAAAGTATTTGTATTGAATATTGATGCGTAACTACTCCAGCCAGAATCTCTCTGGTAAATGGTTGAAGCCATTGCAGTTTCTGTATGTGGGCATGTCCATGTTGTGAACAGTGCAGTTATATCTTTAGTCTACTACTTGAAGGGCAGGTTTGTAAAAAAAAAACAGGACTCGGTTTGGACAAAATGAGCATTATGTGTCAAGGTGCAGAGACTAGGACCCAAATGCAGACAGTTGAGGCAGAATGTGACAGTTCAGTGGTTTATTGCTGAAGTGAAGGTTATACAGAATATAGGCAGGCAGGTTCGGGTACAGATTCCAGATAGCAGGATACAGGGTAACAGGCTTGAAAGCAGGACATGAGCAACATAGCAACTTTGACGAACTGACAGAGGAACAAAGGAAGTGGATTGGTATATGTAGAGAGTGGCTGATTAGGGAATGAGATGCAGGTGAGGAGGTGGGCGGGGAAGGCCAGGCAATTGCAGAGCAGATGAAGGAAGTGGGAAAACACAGAGAGCAGGGCAGGTAACGAGGGCGATGCAGGGCAGGTGTGGAGGGAAGGAGCACAGAAGGGAGGAAAGTCCGAGGGCATCTGGTGGACAGGTGGAGAATGGCATCTGAAGAACACAGATGGCATCTGAAGAACACAGATGCCAGACTGTGACATTATGTGGCCTATGCAATATAGTCCCAGTAGGTCAGACAGTCGGTCATGTAGTAATGTTCAGGCTGTTGGTCTACAGTAGCTGTATGGCTGTACTGAGCACCACCGTGCCT
Source organism: Centroberyx gerrardi (assembly GCF_048128805.1). Classification (NCBI taxonomy): domain Eukaryota; kingdom Metazoa; phylum Chordata; class Actinopteri; order Beryciformes; family Berycidae; genus Centroberyx; species Centroberyx gerrardi. The sequence continues at coordinate 395,003 of NC_135999.1, forward strand.
CCAATACGCTTGTTGTCTTGATATGTTCTGGATCCTTTTCCCTGCAGACCGACTCACGGTTCACACACAGTGTTTGTCTGTGTGCAGAAAGCTGCCTGGAGCTTCTTGTAAGGAGAAATAAAAAGCGGATCATGACAATGTCAGCTGACGTTATCTGAGCAGCTGCTAGCTAACCAGCTGGTTAGCACTGCTAGCAGACAATACAGTGTTGTGCAACAAACAAATACTTACCAGATATTCCCAATACGCATCTACACTAAACTCTAAATTCATTCACACCTAGTAGCGACAGCGATATGGAGACATTGACCTAATTATGAAAAGACAGAGGAGGACGAGGGGGAAGAAAGCAGCTGAATTTGTCTGCAAACCTCAAGGCAGCAGCTAGCCTGCAGGTGGGAAACAGTTCACCTGTTGCTTGGCAACACTTCGCAGTGAATCCTGAGGGAACTGATTATGTTGGCGAGACGAATAAAAGACAAAAATCATCTGGTCTCAAATTAGCATTACTGGATGAATAGCTTTGTTTATATACAACTGTTGTATTAAAGCAATATCACACTGGAGGTCGTGCTGTTGGACTGAATATCAGCACCATGTGACTATCAGAGCGAATCACAGCCTGGCACACAGCAGCAGGACCGCCAGCGTCATGCTGCTTAACTCTGTAGCAGGAACACCTGAGTCTGGAGCAAAGCATCTGACTGACAGACAGGAACTTTATTCCAGTGGAGGCTGATATGAGAAGATTCTACTGTATGGAAAATAGAGTCTCTCTGTGTGGACAGTAGAGTCTCTCTGTATGGACACTAGAGTCTCTCTGTGTGGACAGTAGAGTCTCTCTGTATGGACACTAGAGTCTCTCTGTGTGGACAGTAGAGTCTCTCTGTATGGACACTAGAGTCTCTTTATGGACAGTAGAGTCTCTGTATGGAAAGTAGAGTCTCTCTTTATGGACAGTAGAGTCTCTGTATGGACAGTAGAGTCTCTGTATGGACAGTAGAGTCTCGTTATGGACAGTTGAGTCTCTTTATGGACAGTTGAGTCTCTGTATGGACAGTAGAGTCTCTGTATGGACAGTAGAGTGTCTGTATGGACAGTAGAGTCTCTGTATGGACAGTAGAGTCTCTGTATGGAGAGTAGAGTCTTGTTATGGACAGTAGAGTGTCTGTATGGACAGAAGAGTCACTGTATGGACAGTAGAGTCTCTGTATGGAGAGTAGAGTCTTGTTATGGACAGTAGAGTCTCTCTGTATGGGGAGTAGAGTCTTGTTATGGACAGTAGAGTGTCTGTATGGACAGAAGAGTCACTGTATGGACAGTAGAGTCTCTGTATGGAGAGTAGAGTCTTGTTATGGACAGTAGAGTCTCTCTGTATGGGCAGTAGAGTCTCGTTATGGACAGTAGAGTCTCTGTATGGACAGTAGAGTCTCTGTATGGACAGTAGAGTCTCGTTATGGACAGTTGAGTCTCTGTATGGACAGTAGAGTCTCTGTATGGACAGTAGAGTCTCGTTATGGACAATTGAGTCTCTTTATGGACAGTTGAGTCTCTGTATGGACAGTAGAGTGTCTGTATGGACAGTAGAGTCTTGTTATGGACAGTAGAGTCTCTGTATGGACAATAGAGTCTGTATGGAGAGTAGAGTCTCTGTATGGACAGTAGAGTCTCTGTATGGACAGTAGAGTCTTGTTATGGACAGTAGAGTATCTCTGTATGGACAGTAGAGTCTCTGTATGGACAGTAGAGTCTCTTTATGGACAGTAGAGTCTCTGTATGGACAGTAGAGTATCTGTATGGACAGTAGAGTCTTGTTATGGACAGTAGAGTCTCTGTATGGACAATAGAGTCTGTATGGAGAGTAGAGTCTCTGTATGGACAGTAGAGTCTCTGTATGGACAGTAGAGTCTCTGTATGGACAGTAGAGTCTTGTTATGGACAGTAGAGTATCTCTGTATGGACAGTAGAGTCTCTGTATGGACAGTAGAGTCTCTTTATGGACAGTAGAGTCTCTGTATGGACAATAGAGTCTCTGTATGGACAGTAGAGTCTCGTTATGGACAGTTGAGTCTCTGTATGGACAGTAGAGTCTCGTTATGGACAGTAGAGTCTCTGTATGGACAGTAGAGTCTCTGTATGGACAGTAGAGTCTCGTTATGGACAGTTGAGTCTCTGTATGGACAGTAGAGTCTCTGTATGGACAGTAGAGTCTCTGTATGGACAGTAGAGTCTCGTTATGGACAGTAGAGTCTCTGTATGGACAGTAGAGTCTCTGTATGGACAGTAGAGTCTCTCTGTATGGACAGTAGAGTCTCGTTATGGACAGTAGAGTCTCTCTGTATGAACAGTAGAGTCTCTGTATGGACAGTAGAGTCTCGTTATGGACAGTAGAGTCTCTCTCTCTATGAACAGTAGAGTCTCTGTATGGACAGTAGAGTCTCGTTATGGACAGTAGAGTCTCTGTATGGACAGTAGAGTCTCTGTATGGACAGTAGAGTCTCTGTATGAACAGTAGAGTCTCTGTATGGACAGTAGAGTCTCGTTATGGACAGTTGAGTCTCTGTATGGACAGTAGAGTCTCTGTATGGACAGTAGAGTCTCTGTATGGACAGTAGAGTCTCGTTATGGACAGTAGAGTCTCTGTATGGACAGTAGAGTCTCTGTATGGACAGTAGAGTCTCGTTATGGACAGTAGAGTCTCTGTATGGACAGTAGAGTCTCTGTATGGACAGTAGAGTCTCTCTGTATGGACAGTAGAGTCTCGTTATGGACAGTAGAGTCTCTCTGTATGAACAGTAGAGTCTCTGTATGGACAGTAGAGTCTCGTTATGGACAGTAGAGTCTCTCTCTCTATGAACAGTAGAGTCTCTGTATGGACAGTAGAGTCTCTGTATGGACAGTAGAGTCTCTGTATGGACAGTAGAGTCTCTGTATGGACAGTAAAGTCTCTCTGTATGGACAGTAGAGTCTCGTTATGGACAGTAGAGTCTCTCTGTATGAACAGTAGAGTCTCTGTATGGACAGTAGAGTCTCTGTATGGACAGTAGAGTCTCGTTATGGACAGTTGAGTCTCTGTATGGACAGTAGAGTCTCGTTATGGACAGTTGAGTCTCTGTATGGACAGTAGAGTCTGTTAGATTGATTGTATAATTTATTATGGTTGGTACGATATTTATCTTTTTATATCTATTTTAAGTTTTAATGACATTCATGTTCACTACAGTGTTGCAGCAGACAGACAGCAGCAAAACATTTATTAATATGAAAATGTTTTGTATTATCACTTTGAGTAAAGTTACATTTAAATATCCGTTACAAAACATCAGGCCAGATGTTTGTGTTTGAAACAGGAGCTGTGTACAAAATAAAATGAAATAAATAAAACCTTCATATCTTCTAAGCTTTGTGTTTGAATAAAATAATCTTCCTGACATGATTCCACACTGATATAAAAACTACGATACAATACCCAGAATCCTCCAGGCCTTTCTTCCAGGCAGGTCAGCTGATGTTGAGTTTTATTTCCAGCCTCATGCCGAACAGGAACATCTGAAGTGTCACATCGCTGCCAGCTAAACACACACACACTCACACACACACACACACACACACACACACACTCACACACTCACTCCAGAGTGACTTCCAATATGTGCAGCAGTACAATCAGCTTCAGTTCCTCGATGAGCAACATTTCAAGCAGCTAACAGTAAAGAGGTCAGAGGTCAGAGGTCAGAGGTCACAGCATCCAGACTCTCACGTGTTTCCAGCGCCGCCGCCATGCTGCGGAGGTGATGTCACAGCGATCTGCTGCTGAAGTGAAGCGTGGATCGCTGGATTGACGACGTTCAGCAGCGGCTCCACCGACGCATCGAGGTGGATCTGATTTAGTTTTTAAAATCAGATCGGATCAGAACAGACAGCTGCATTCCATGATCTCTAAACAGATGAATTACATAATGACATGAAAAACTTGACCGGCGAACGTCTTGCTCTTCTGTCCAGCAGGCAGCAGAGTCTCAGCCCGACCGGAGCGAACACTTCGATCTATACACAGCGTTCTGTTGTCTAAGTTGTATAAAAAAAGACCGTCCTGGGTCCGGGTCCGGGTCCGGCCCAGGACCTTTGTCACTAGTGATCGGTTCAGATACGTCGGTCACTAGTGATTGGTTCGGGGAAAATCGACCCCCCCACACAGAAACCGGCTAACGGAGGACAGACCAGCTGGATGATGGAGTGGAACCAGATGGAGGTTCAGGCTGAACATCAGACTGAGGCAGAGCAGCAGCATGAAGCAGACTGAGCTGACAGTCAGCAGCACATTTGTCCTGGGCACAGATACACACACACACACACACACACACACACACACACACACACACACACACACACACACACACAATGCAGAAATGTCAAGTGGAAAGAAAAGGCTGTTCGGAGCTGAGCGGCTGCTCCAGCGGGAGGAAAGGTCAGACTCGCCTCCCCCATCCTTCCTTCTGGCATCTCTTCCCTCCATCCTTCTATCCTTCCATCCTTCTATCCTTCCATCCTTCCTTCCATCCATCCTTCTATCCTTCCCTCCATCCTTCCTCTCCTCCTCCTTCTCTGTGATTCTGATCCTGTTTGAATCTGTAAAGTAAAACTTCAGCACAAACCCCCTGCTGTGTTTTGATGAAGACAGAAGTTCCCTGATAAAACTAATTGTGTCAATCAAACTGTCGCTAATTTCAGCCACAATTTATATTTGGCATGTGATTTCTTCTTAAAAAGCTGTTAAATCTTAAGAAGGTGTGAAGTCAGTTGATCTTCACCAGTTTGAACCAGTTTGATCTGATCTTGTCTTCTGCTGTATAATGTGAGAGAGATACAGACAGTTTGTCAGTTATATTTACAGATAACAGATCCAGACAGAGCGTCAGTGCCATAACGCCTTCAAATAAAATAGATAATGACTGAATTTCCATTGTGGGTGAAATAAAGTTTTAACACTTTAACAGACTGGATCCTCTAGTGGGGATTGAATGACATTTTACCTCTTTTTCTAAAATTGATCAATCCCCTCTTCAGTTAAAAGTTTCAGGTGGGTGATGACTTTTGTTTATTAAGAGTGTGAATATATATACATATATATACTATGTATGTATGTATATATATATATATATATATATATATATATATATATATATATATATACAGACTAGATATATATATATATATATATATATATATATATATATATATATATATATATATATACATACATATATATATATATATATACCTAGTCTGTCATATGGCCTCTTTGGTAGGCGATGTATAAATAAATGGACTTCAGCCCTGTGAGTGAGTTCGCTGTCTGAACTTTCTTCTAATACAGTCAGCTTTCTAAAATGAGTCGGTCCCATCTGTCTTCATGTCTTCATGCAGAGGGAAGCTATCAGTTTGGTTCTTCACTAACAAAACGACAGCAGAACTGTTTCCCTGTCGGTCTCTGACTGTTTCCCACTCAGCCTGGCTCATTAACATCAAACCGTCAGCTGGCCGGCAGGATGTGTGAAGGCATCAGAGAAGCTGACGCTCTCGCAGCTTTTTAAATCTTTTCTTCATGAATAAGCGAGCGAAGAGCCGTGGCGGCGAAGTGAACATTTGGAAGAGAAAGAAAAATATTCCCAGAGGAAAACAGACTGATAATGTGAAGAAAGAGGTTAAATCAGCAGGAGGAGCGGCAGAAGACGAGCTGCCAGTCAGCAGATGAGTCACAGAATAGAGGCAGAAAATAGAAAGCATCGGCATGACCCTTAGTCTCACACACACACACACACACACAGCACCCTGCGGTGAAGTGCAGTATCATCCCACCATGCATTGCTGATTGCTGATGGCCAAACACAGTGTGGCTGTCAGAAGGTCAGAAGATCCGAACAGAAGAGAAACGTCACAAACTGAAACTCACAGCGTTGTGAGGAGAAGATCTCCTGTGTTCCTCCGGTCCGATCTTCAGGACCGACTGTCCACACCGTTCAGCTTCCTGTATTGGTTGCCGTGGTAACAACGAGGCGTGTGTACGCACGGTAACTGATGACACGACGGTCAAATACAGAAGAAAACAAAAAGCTGCGAAAGCAGAATGGTTATGTGATTATGTGTTGGCATCAGATTTGGTCTGTATTTGTGTGTTGTGACTTGTAACGTCGCTGCTGACCCACATTTCTTGGACCGGGTCTCCATTGAATAACAGACTACATCTTGTTGAGACAACCTGGTAAAATAAATGAATAAATTCACATCACAGGACTCTGATTCCTCTGCTGCAGCAGAGAACTTCAGCGACGGAGGAGACTGATATGCAGCAATGTTTCGTCCTCCATGTTGTTTCTGTCTCTGGATGAGACTCGCCGTCACCTGATGTAAAGACTGAGACCATCTGTAGAAATCTGTTTGATTTCAGATCAAATGTGGCATATGTTTCCACGTGTTTCTGCTGTTCAGACTTGATCAAATCAATCTGACTCCGATCTGGATCTGATTGAACTCAGATCTGGGACAGTCTGAACACAGCGTGTCGCAGGACGGTGGAACTGAAGTCTTGCTTAACGCAGGAGACATGAACTCTTCATATCTTTGCCTTGTGGTTTCAGGCTACTTGTGGCCTTTTGCTGTTATTTCACAAACACAGTCAGTCGTCATCTGGTGACATCTGAATCTGAAGACGGGGGGGGGGGGGGGGGGGGGGGGGGGGGGCAGTAGATCTATAAAAACTTTATCTGCTGCAGCAGCTGAGTCTCATGATGGAGGAACATGTAGAACTGTGTGTTAGTTAATAAAGTGTAAATCTGTAGAACTGTGTGTTAGTTAATAAAGTGTAAATCTGTATCAAGCAGCTAGAAGCAGAGAGCAGCTGAGTCAGCTTGTTGTGGTGTGGCTGTAGATCCATTCAGTAACGTTCTCAGTAAAAGTGAATAGTGTGATAAGGTGGATTTGGTTACTGTGACACAGTAAACTGTCTTGTCTTTAGCCCTAGTCTCTACTCCAAAACACTCTGAGTTGTAGCTTGAGAAGAGTCAGCTCAGTTAACCTGAACAAACTGTTAGCTAGCTAACTAGCTGCAGTTCAGTGAACCTGAATCAACAATGCCATCTAGAGGAGAGATGAGAAGACTCTCTGTGTGCTGTGTGTGTGTGTGTGTGTGTGTGTGTGTGTGTGTGTGTGTGTGTGTGTGTGTGGAAAAGACAACAAACACTGTCTTTTCACACACCTCCTTCACAGTGTGAAACCTGAAGGTTAGTTTGGTCCAGCGTCTTAACGTGTCGCTCTGCAGTCTGCTGAGACCCTCACAGATGGTTTATATATTCAGTGTCGGGGTTAGGGTTAATCTCAGGCCTTCACTTTTGACTTGTTTTAAGTTAAATTGATTTATTGATCCTGCAAACTAATCCTTAGGGTTTGGAATCAAGTCTCTATCTGTTAGTTTCACAGTTCTGCTAAAAAGCAACAATCGTCTAAAGGTGGAAATCCCAGATCAGCACCAGCATGGAATCAGTTGTGACAGATTGGTTTTATTGGCCCAAGGCCAAACTGTCCACCAAATTTCATGGAAATTTCATTTCAGCTCCAGACCCAGACCCAGACCCAGACCCAGCTCCAGCTCCAGCTCCAGCTCCAGCTCCAGACCCAGCTCCAGCTCCAGCTCCAGACCCAGACCCAGCTCCAGCTCCAGCTCCAGACCCAGACCCAGACCCAGCTCCAGCTCCAGCTCCAGCTCCAGACCCAGACCCAGCTCCAGCTCCAGCTCCAGACCCAGACCCAGACCCAGCTCCAGCTCCAGCTCCAGCTCCAGCTCCAGACCCAGACCCAGACCCAGACCCAGCAGGTCTGCTGAATGTTTGTGCTTCGTTCTAAAACACCTGAAGGCAACATGTGAACACGTTGGGTATCTGGATCCCACATTTCAATCCTGATTCTCAGGTGAAGTGAAGTGCATTATGGGAAATTACCACAATCCAGTGCTGGTAAATTTTGGCAACAGGCTCTGAAGCCTCCTGGGCAGGTAACACACTAACACACACACACATCTGTTGGAACCGAGCTGGCTGGTAAAACAGTGATGGTGGATTCTGGGTCTTGTAGACAGAAGTTAGTTCTGGTCTAACCTGCAGCTCCACCTGCTGGATGTTCTCATCTTCAACATCATGAGAAGCTGAGCTGCTCTTCAGAGACAGAGGTCAGTGTGAAGATGAAGGAGGAAGAACAACCTGCAGAGTCAGCTTCAGTCTGCATGTGATGAACCTCTTCATCATCACTGTGAAGCTGAAGGCCCAGAAACCTCCTACAGAGAAACTGATTCCCTCATTTCAACATTTCATTTCATCAAAAAGATGACTTCTAACTTTAACATTAACCCGTAATGTGCTTTAGTTTTATACCAGCAGTCATTCTGGAAGAGCAGGTGCTGTTTTAATGTGATGGAGGATATCTGTCTGCATCTGAGCCAAGCTGTGGAGTCAGAGCAGAACGAGTCAAAAACCTAAAACTAAAGGACAGTTTCATCTTTTTTCATGGAACAGCTTCAGTTTGCAGAAACGTCACTGCAGGATTAAAGCAGGAAGGTAAGACCCCCCCGCCCGGCTGATTGACAGCTCAGAGCCACGCCCCCCCTGCTGTCACATTTACTTCAGTTGGTCAGATGGCCGAGCCACAAAACTTAATTCTCTATGAATTCTCTCCCTAATCCATTAATTTACATTAATTTACCCCTTAATTCATGCAAAATCCCCTTAGGGAGTAACTTATGGAGGAGACCCCATCAAAACCTCCTTAAACTCCCCTTAATGTTTGACTGCTTACTTTCTAATTTAATGTAAAATTCAGGCAGACAGGAACTTTCCCTTAATAACTCATTAATAACCTCTAAACCTGCACAAAGACATCAAAAATCCCTTAATTTCTATAGTCTCTGTGAATCAACCCATGAATAAATCCCTTATAAACCCATGATACTAACCTTACTTTATTAAAGCTGTTATTTTTAATGGATAATTAATGTTTATGTAATGAGAAATTAAGGACATTTCAGGGATAAAGTTAAGGGTTTGGTTTTGTAGTGATATGAAAGCAGATAGCAGACGATGGAACGACTCTGACATGATCTTCCTCCTCTTGCTGAATCCAGACAAAATATTAATTTAGAAACTTTTAACAGTAAAACCTGAGCTGCTGTCAGCTGATCCCAGACTGCCACCGTGTGGTGGATCAGAGGAACGACACCTGCAGCTAACATGCTGCTGTCAGATGGATCAGCTTCCATTAACTGACCAGTTAACAGAAAACCCCCAGACATCTTGATCAGAGTCCGATCTTACAGGTTTTTCTAACCAGTTAAAACCAAAACCAGGTTCCTGAGTTGTTTATGGAAACCAACCAGACTGAGGCTGCATGTTTCTGTCCAGTTTACTCTGTAGATTTAGAGTCATTCAGCTGATGCTCTGATCCAGATCAGATCCAGGTCAGATCCAGGTCTTCAGGACACAAGGCTTTATATTCTGTTATTTTTAATATTTTGCCATCGCGGGTATGAACCCCACCCGCCTTCTTTTGTGAGCTGTACAAGGAATCCAAATATAGAAACACACAGAATCCTACCGACCAAAACATAAAGGACGGATCACCACTGCACTTATGTTTTCTTTGGCACACACATTTGAACAAACCACACTGTTACATTTCATGAGTTAAAGTATTTTATGTGGAATGTTCTACAGCAGATGATTGATGGTTTAATTGAGTCTTTCTTGTAGTTGCAGCAGTCCTGCAGCAGGAGGCGTCCACCATGCTGCAGCTGAATCCCTCTGATCCAGATCTTTCTTCAGCATCAAGAACATCGATCCTCCAACAAGGAGCTCGGGATCTGAGAGTTTGGGACGGCGAGCACAACGAAGCGGCAGATCATCGTCTGAGGAGAAGAGACGAAGCTTTTAGAAACCTCACTGCCGCTAAGCTAACACCAAACACCTGACGTGTTCGGAGACTGGAGTTTTAGTTAGAAAATATCTCACAGAGGCAGAAATAATCTGATTGGTTAAGTTAAACCTCAGTGGGCGGAGCCAAACAGCCTCAGTTCTTCTGTCTCAGTAACATCAGACTGAAGCTCAGTGAAAAAGAGGTAAGAGAGGAGTTAGCTAGGTTAGCTAGTTAGCTAGCTGACCTTCAAGTTCAAACTAGCCATACTAGCTTATAGCTAGCTAGGTTAGCTAGTTAGCTATCCTAACCTGATCTGAAAAGCTGGTACATTGGCTCCGCCCACTGAGGTTTAACTCAGCCAATGAGATTACTTCTGCCTAAATGTAGAAAAGCAACTAGCAAAGTCTGTCCATATTACAGTCTACCAGAGTCTAACAGAGTCCATATTACAGTCTAACAGTCTAACAGAGTCTAACAGAGTCTAACAGAGTCTAACAGAGTCCATATTACAGTCTAACAGTCTAACAGAGTCTAACAGAGTCCATATTACAGTCTAACAGTCTAACAGAGTCTAATAGAGTCTAACAGAGTCTAACAGAGTCTAACAGAGTCTAACAGAGTCCATATTACAGTCTAACAGTCTAACAGAGTCTAACAGAGTCCATATTACAGTCTAACAGAGTCTAATACCCTTTTTACACCAAAATTAGCACGTATATGCAGATTTTTTAAACGCGGGTAAACCCGCTAAAAATAGGCGATTGACTCCTTTCACATTGCCAGTAGACGAGTTTGCCTTTCTGTTTTCTTTTCTGGTGTGTCACGTTCGACGTCACGAACGCGCCGGAAAACAGGGTTAGTAAACAGTAGAAAGCAGCATGGAGGCCAGTGACAATGTGACGGTGGTTACTGTTTTATATCTTTTACTTCACTCTCTCTTTCAAACTCAACGCCGAATGAATGATTTTCGAGCGCTGCTTGAACAGAGACGGATGGAATTTGTGGCTGAGATGACAAAGAGTCGCAGAAGTTACAGACGGAGGCGACAAGCCTTCATTGTCATGGGAAACATTTGACTATTTGGTCGAACAGCTTGCCCCAGCTATAAGTCTAACAGAGTCCATATTACAGTCTAACAGTCTAACAGAGTCTAACAGAGTCTAACAGAGTCTAACAGAGTCTAACAGAGTCCATATTACAGTCTAAGAGTCTAACAGAGTCTAACAGAGTCCATATTAAAGTGGTCTAACAGAGTCTAACAGAGTCCATATTAAAGTGGTCTAACAGAGTCTAACAGAGTCCATATTAAAGTGGTCTAACAGAGTCTAACAGAGTCTAACAGAGTCCATATGAAAGTCTCTGTCACCTTTTCAGGCTCCTGGAAGCGACAGGCAGTCAGATCGACTCCGGGCTCGTTCCTACAGACAGTCTGACCCACTTTCACTGTCAGGGAGAACTTGACCCGAGCCGGAGGGTAAATCTGGAACATAATATAATATAATATAATATAATGTAATATAATATAATATCACATGACGACATGACATGACATGACAGAATAACATAATATAATGTGCAGAAAGTAGTACTACAACAGTACTGCAGTACTTGCAGCAGTAGGAGAAGTTGACAGAATAGCAGCAGGTAACGTTTCTGCAGAGAAAGGCTTCAAGTCAAACCTGAGCGGCGTCGGACAGGATGGCGAGGACTTTATAAGCGAAGGCGTAGCCGCTGAGGCGGTTGTGGAGGCCGACGGCGAAGTCGGCCGCCTGGATTTCCGCCGAGTCGGCGTGTTTCTCGGCGCCGGCCCGCAGCGCCAAGCCCAGCAACACGAAGACCGCAAAGACAACCGCCATTTCTGAAGGATTCAGGCTGCGGAGACATTTATAGTTACCGCTTCTTATCAAAACCTGCTGATGGAAAAGACAATCTGCTGCCCTGCAGTCTGACAAACGGCTAATATTTATTGTAAATGAACAAAGTAAATAAAGTCGTCATCAGCTAATGGTTTTCCTGATAAGACAGTCTCTCTGATAAAGTCTCTTTCTGATTATTATCACCTGCAGGGACAAATACTTTCTGTTCAACTGCAAATAAAAAAGAGCCGAGCTGGCAGATTATGTTCAGAAAGCTGAATCAGCTGTTTTCAGATGTGGGTTACAGTAACGACCTTCAGTGACGAAGCTCTTTCTACCTGATGGTAACAGGCGTTTCACTCTTCATCCACACTGAGTTTAAAGTCATGAACCCCCAGCAGACCTGCAGCCATGATCAGTTCTTCTTCTTCATCATGAATCACAGTCTTCCTCTTCATCAGGCTTCAATCTGCTAAAACATTTCTACCTTTTCTTTTCCCCTTCACTTCTCCATCATGGTGATCTTTCTGGCTCACAGGAATATTTTTCCATGTTCTGTCTGGCTGCTGTGACCTCTGACCTCTGACCTCCTGACTGTTGGTTGTTGTAGGAACTGAAGCTGATGCGACTGACGTTTTCACTGTAAGTCGCTCTGAATACGAGCAACAGATAAAAGTCTAAATGAAACTGAAGCTCAACACTGATCTGACAAACACTTTCTTTTCTTTCTGACTTTCTGTCATATTAACACTGAGTGGAATTTAATTATTAATCTAATCTGTAAGCAATACTTAGTTCATATTAAAGAAACAAATCATTCTCACCCAAACTCAGTTTGCTGTCGACTGATCAGTTTTGTCTCGTTAGAAAAGCTGCCAGCTCCTGTCCTTCCTGCTTCCCAGTCCAACTACAGCATCGGTCTTCATCACCATCCTCATCATCCTCAGCTTTCACTTCTACTGTGATTCTGACGGGTCTAATTTCTGCTGACGGAGGTGAAATTCAGCTGACTGCAGCTTGTCTTCATGTTGCTGTTCAGTCTTCTGAAACAAACCTCATGTCTGTCATCTCTACCGCTGGAAATGATCCATCATCCATCCACAATCACCCTTCATTTAAATTAGACTTGTATTACTATTATTATTATTATTATTATTATTACTATTATGATTATTATTACATTGGCATTTGGGGGTTCTGCACTCAGATATTTCCCTTTTTTGACCCTTGAGCCACTTTTGAATGAATTTCAGCAGCTGAAACTCCAAATTCAGCTTCATTCAGCTGCAGGTTTTGAGATGTCCAGCATCAGTCAAACAGCAGAAAGACGTGTGTGTGTGTGTTTGTGTGTGTGTGTGTGTGCACAACACACACTGCTGATATGCTAATATGCTAATATGTTCTTTAATCAGCTGTGACCTCCTCCTCCTTTTCCTAAAACCTTTTCCTCTGTCATCCCTCCTGCTCTGAGGAGACTGAAGTTTGTGTGGACAGCTGCTCTGGAGCTAACCCTAACCCTGCTAATCTGAAATGTGTGCATTGTAATGCTAATTAGCTTGACTTGAGAATCGTTAGCTAAGCTAGCTAGCCAACACAAATATTTACTAACATTCTCATTTAAATAAAATATATTTACGCTATCATACGAAATCCACAGAATAATTTTACACAGAAGTTACCCCATTGGTTTCTAAAGTCATAACTTTTTTCATATTTAATTTTCAAGAACATCTGTGTAATATCATGAGCTGTGAAGAATGGAAAAACTGCGTTAAGTTCAGCCAAATTTCACTTCCGGCCCTCGACCTCCTGGGAAATGAAGCCGGACTCAGAGCTGGCTCAGAGTTTTCTGCTCTGGATTCAGAGTTGAATAGCAGCTGAAGGAGGAGACAGACAGATTCACACTTTGGTACAGACAGTCTGTAGTCAGTTGTTCTGGCACAAATAGTTTGTGTGGAGAAACCTGCAAAAACTGTATTTACATCCCAAGTAAACAACCCAAACTGAGCAGTGACAGTGTGGGGGAGAGGACCCTGCTGCACCCAGACGACATGTGGTGCAACTGAAAATAACATTTAGTCTGATGGAGGCCATGAGGCCGAGGTCAATTTGAACATGAATACAATTCAAAGTGTTTTCCAGCCGGGAGGCAGGAGGCCGACAGTCTGCAGGTTTCATCCCAAACAGACTGCAGCTGATTTCTCTATAGGTTCCTCTCTCCACCTGCTGCAGTCTTTGGTTGGACATGGCTGCCCGTCTCTGGGTTACAGTATTATTCCCACTGTATGTGAGGAGCCATGTGTAGCCTCGTGTAACATCATATATGTATAATAATGTATGTAGCATCATTCAGTATCTGTAAAGTCCAGAGGAGCCAGTCAGTTTCTCTTTTAGTCAACCAAGGACTCAAGTTGCCTCCTATCTTTTAAAAAGTACCAGAATATTTTCTTATCTGTCAATTATTCTGTACAAATAGACGTCGGCTTTTCAAAAGGTAGATATCTCATGTTTGAACCAAACTCTTCACCTGATTGGACGATGTCTTATCTCAATAAAACTGTGACGTTCTACAGAGTCAACGCCCTGAATAACACAAAAAAAGCAGATAACGTCAATATATAACTTTATTTCTCTCACAACAGTGACATTAATTATTCAAACTATTTCAGGTTATACTAAAGCAACACTAAAGCAGGTGTTGTGGCCTGTGGATAACATTGTGGTTTGACTGATACATTGTGCTGATATTGGCCGTTTATTAATATTAGATATCAGTCATCCACTGCTAACGTGATGGAGGAAAAGAAAAGTCTGGAAAACCTGACATCACATTTGATTTTCTTTTCACATTTGTTTTCTTAATTAAATTGTTCAATAATGTTTTTTGTGAATTATTTTTTAATTTAAAAAGGTAGTAATCTATCCCAAAGTTTCCCTGCCTAAAATAATTTCATCAGTCTGGTTTCAGTGGAGAGTTTTAGTTTCCCATGATCTCATGGTCTCAATGTCTCAGAGGCTTTTCACCCTGAATACTTGTATTTTCTTGGCATGGAAATGGACAAATTTGAAAAATATGAATATCTGAACAAAATATTTCCCATTGGCAGGTTTAGTTCATGAATATCAGTTGAACCCGAGAGACAATGTGAAGGTCGTGCTTTGAGAGAGAAAACCACACGTTCTCCAACTAAAGAACAAAGACTGCAACTCTCAATGGGCCTCATTCACGAAACGTGCGTACGATCAGATTTGATCTTAAAGTGTACTTACGAACGTTTCCACGAACATTTCGGCATTCATCATTTTTTTTCTTACCTGAATTTGTTCTTTGTTACGATCAAAATCTACGTGTGTTTGGAAACATGCGTGGGGCATTACGCATGAAGTGGTTTCTGCTTAAAATGCCTTATTCTTTAAGGGAAATCTATTAAAGCAGTCCCAGACCTGATATCAAACAAAATGTGTTTCAGGCCATTTGTAAGCCTGGTGATAATAACCATATTAACAAAGCTAGGCTGATATTAACAAATTCATAGGCAATTCTATTCAATTGGAAACATGAGTGATTAAAGTGATTAATTAGTATCGTATATATATTATCATATTATATTATTATATTATTTATTGATCAATAAAGTTCTATCTTATCTTACCACAGGAGCAATAGACAGTGCACATCAAAGCACCGTCTCCAAACGCTTTCCCTATTTAAATCGCAAACAATAACACACCATAAACATTAAATTAATATGTGACGCCAACCTAAACCTCCTACATGTGGTTTCCAGCCGCGACTCGGTGCTGCAGAACAGCAAGGTGCCGTGAGCAGGTGCTGCTGGAGACGCACGGCGCATATTGGACTGAATGGAAGTTAAATTAACCAGAGTCTCAAGACTTAACTAGTTTGTCTCTAGGTGATAGAGGTTCTGCATTGACCACATTGCTAATGACACACCTGATAAACCTTCAGACCCCTCAGCAGCGATCAGATAATTATCATACGTGCACTCGCTCCGCCACAGAGCGAGCGCAGCATACTGAGCTGGAAGGCTGTGATGAGTTTGGACACCACAGGAAGAAAGCTCCTGTCAAGAGCTACAGTCAAAACCAGCAATATTATTATAAAGCCTAAAGTCTGAGCCTACCATCAGATGGAGATGCTGCTTGAATTAAACCAGTGTCCAACTCCACTGATGACTGGACACCTGACAGCACAGTCTCCATATTATTTCCCCAAACATTTTAGCAGCGCCCTGCCGTCCGCCTGGAGCTAATAAACTGCATCTATTTGGAGTTAGACTATCGCCCTCGCTTTTTAGATTCAAACTGTAAGTCAAACGGTTTCTTTTTAATTTAATGTGTGTGTTTCTGATGCATTGACAGCATCAGTAATTTCTTGTCATGTTTTCTTTCTCAGTTGCTGTCACTCCACCGCTTACACTTTTAAAAAGTATATATATTTTTTTCTCTCACTCCCGAATACAACACTTGTATTTCAGAGTTTGAATTTTTCTTCTTGGGTCTGTTTGCCATTCTCCACCACTCCAGTAATGCTTTCCATTTGCGCACAACCCTTCAGACAGCAGGCCTTTTATGGAGTTGCCAGGGCGTCTACCTGCTAATCAGCATCAACAGGCATGCTCATCCAATTAAGGAAGTGGCATTCATCATCAGATACACCTGGAATACGCAAAAATCGAGACTCTGCGCATGCTTCATGAATCCCACGTTGGTTTTGCGTAGGCATGTTTCTTAAGAACAAAAGTAAGAACAATTTAAGAAAAGTTTTGTGAATGAGGCCCAATGACATTTTACCTTTTAGTCGTTTTAGCTAATGCTCTTTTCCAGAGAGACAATAACTGAGCAGGCGGCTGCTGTGGGGATTGAACCTGTGATCTTTTGGTTACGTGACGTTCTGTCTAACCACCTGACCAGCCTGCTGTCAGAACCACAACATCTGAACATTTCATATCCATCCGTTCAGCAGGACTATGGCACTGAAATTAATTCTGTTAGAAGAAATTAGTTTCACTTAAGATAAACAGTGGTGGGTTTAATTTATATTTAGTCATTCAGCCGACTGTTTTATCCAGAATGACTTCAACATTACAACCAAGCAACTAATACTAAGGAGTGCAAGACTCTGTTTCCTTTTATATCTTAGTCGCTTAGCAGAGACCAGAGTGACTTCTATTGAGCTCAACAGTAGAATCAGCTTCAGTTCCTAGATCACCAACATTAAAAGCAACCAACAGTAAGGAGGTCAAAGGTCAGAGATCACAGCACCCAGACAACAGTCCATGACCCTGTTTCCTCAGACCATACAGAGCCAACCTGTGTAACATTTGCTTTTTAGAGAGCTACTTTAAGAGAAATACTGTTGCAGTCTGTCTTTAGGAGTTGCTGTCCTCACTGAGTGAGAGTCTTCTTCACATTACAGGAGTCAGTCAGAAGGTAATGGAGGACGCTGCTCAGTAGCGGGTGGAGAAGCCGCGGATCTCCGGTTTGGAGATGTCCTTCTCGTTGGAGAAGACGGCCCGGTCGATACGAGAGCTGGGACTCCCGACGTTCCTCAACCAGTCCTTCCTGGAAAAGAAGAACAGAGCCAGAGTCATGAGATCTGTCTGCAGTGTACACTTGAACAGTTCCTCACCAGAGAGATGGTCCTAAACTGCTCCATGTTCCTGGAGTTCTCCATGGGAATCCAGACACCTTCTGCAGACCTCCACTGATGGGCTCTGCCCCGCCTCCACAGTCGATGCAGAAGTTTGGGACACCTCTTGTCCACCTTGCAGGGCGCACCGCTCGGTCCAGGGACTGAGCGAGCTCCGGCTGCTCTGAAAACCTCCTGGATCTCCTTCCAGCTGGGATCCTTGCTGTTGTGGGTTTATCAAGGCCCTGCAGAACCCTGTTCTGTTCTCTAGGGTTAGGGTTAGGGTTGGTCGGTCTCTGTCAGGCAGGACAGGTGGTCACTGCGTCTCTGCCAGCAGCCGCCTGCCTCCCTCTCTCTCCCTCTCCGCCTGTGTCACTCTGCGGATGATGAGGAGCTCTGAGCTCTGCCTCCTCTTCCTCCGACACCTTCTGAACCGACTAGCCTCAGTTCCTGCCTCAGCTGGCTGGTCTTCGCTGAGCTGGTTCGTCACGTCGGTCCTGGCCCCACGCTTCTCCTCTGTGCTGAACCTTTCAGCTGCCAGGCTGACGATGATTGTTGCCATGGTCTTGAGTCTTCTATCTATGTTTCCCTTTGCTGCTGCCTCATGGATTCCATCCACATCTTTGTCAAACTGAAGCCACACTTTCTCCTTTCTGCCTGGAAGCCACTTAACCCGCTGATGTTCTGTCACTGAGATCGGGGTTCCAGGCACTGTGGCTGACTCCGGGTCTGGATCCACCTGCGTCTCACCAGGTTTAGCTCCTGTGCGACCGTCTGCTTCCTCCCCATTTCTTGGCCTGGTGGATCTTCAGGTCCCGCAGGTTCATGCAGACCTTCAGCACATATTCCACACTCCGTACGTTTGCATGGGCTGTTATCTGTGGGTCTTTCTGGCTGTGGTGCACTACTGCTACTACTACTACAAATAATAATAATAATAATGATGATGATAATTATTGTTATTATTATTATCATTATTATTATTACAATATGTCCATGCATACTTGTGCAGAATCTGATCAGAATGTCTCATTAGAATCGGTTCAGGTGAAGGTCTTCCCATAGATAACCAGTTTAGTATTGATAAATTCTACAATAATAATAATAATAATAAACTTTATTTGTATAGCACCTTTCATACAAGAAATGCAGCTCAAAGTGCTTAGACACGTAATCAATCAAACTGCATCATATCAGACTGGACCAGATCCATTTTAATGACAGGACGATATTGGCAACGCAGGTTGCCGATGTAGTTTGGACTCACATCTCGTTGACTTTGTCCGCCGGTCCCTGGACTTGACCAATCACAGTCCCCTGTCTGGTGTTCTTCACCCAGCCGCTCAGCCCCAGACTCTCCCCCTGGTCCTCTGTGTACTGGACAGCCACATTCACTTCATTATAAAACACTTTTAACCCTGTAGGTTCACCAGACGGTTTGTAGGTTCACCAGACAGTCTGTATGTTCACCAGACGGTTTGTAGGTTCACCAGACAGTCTGTAGGTTCACCAGACAGTCTGTATGTTTCACTAGACGGGCTGTAGGTTCACCAGACAGTCTGTAGGTTCACCAGACAGTCTGTATGTTTCACCAGACAGTCTGTAGGTTCACCAGACAGTCTGTATGTTTCACCAGACAGTCTGTAGGTTCAACCAGACAGTCTGTAGGTTCACCAGTCTGTAGGTTCAACCAGACAGTCTGTAGGTTCACCAGATGGTCTGTAGGTTCAACCAGACAGTCTGTAGGTTCACCAGACAGTCTGTAGGTTCACCAGACAGTCTGTATGTTTCACTAGACAGTCTGTATGTTTCACTAGACAGTCTGTACGTTAAACCAGACAGACGGTCTGTAGGTTCACCAGACGGTCTGTATAGATGAGTTTCCCGTTTACAAACAGTGGAGGATGCGCGTGCAGCTCAGGGGCAGAAAAGCTGCTGTGGCTATTGTTGCTATAGCAACTTGACTGTCATTTTCACACTGATAACAAACAAACGGACAACAGTGGTGTACCTGTCTAGTTTGTCAGACTCTGATCGCACAGATTATTTAGAAAATCTTGTTTTAAGTACTGGTGAACGACTGCCGGACCTTTATTCATGAATGGCTTGTAGACATGGCCAAGTGGCCACCGATCCAGTGGCCAGACACACTGTATAAATGTATCTGACTGAAAAGCCTAGCGTATACAGAAGAGCCTCCGAGCAACAGACCTGTCCATGCTGTAATGGCGTGTCATGTGGGCATGTGCAGCAGATCAGACGTTACAGCTCTGCTGGGTTTTGTGTTCAGAGCAGATCTAACCCAGAGTCAGTGTGAAGCAAAGCCCTGAGATGCCCGGCTGTACGACTGACATCCTGACAACAAACTGTACATGTACGGCCGGTAAGTGTCAACCAGGAGGTTTATATGAAGCTAGCTAACTGAGTTAGCTGGATCGCCGCTCCATCAGCACCCAGCTGCAGACCGGAGAAGCCCCTGGCTGGGCCGGGCCAGGTTAGGGATCGGGGTTAGGGGCTTCTCCGGTCTGCAGCTGGACTCTACTGTAACTGCTGATTTCGGGGGTAGCTTTTATTCTTTCCAGTCCAGGTGCAACAGCGATGCATGATGTTAAAATATATAGCCACTTACTAAACTAAAATCTTTGCTATCGCTTCTGGGAACTCAGATTACTAACTAACTAATATGAACTGAGTGGCTGCCGGTGGCCTTTCTGCCCCTGAGACTTTATGTGACGTTGCTCGGAAACTCATCTATGTTCAACCAGACAGTCTGTAGGTTCATCCAGACGGTCTGGTCTCATAAAATGTTGTGAAATGAGCACAGTGTCTTAAAATAATATGTTGCTCTGTGGAGGAAAAGTGAGAGAAATGTGTTTCTCCAGCAGGAAAGGATTAGGAGGAGGAGACATGACTAGAAACAGAAAGTAGACTGAAACAGCGCGGTGGAAAGGCTGATCTATAGTTCTGCATCGAAGGGTTAGGGTTAAGGTCAGTAGGGTTAGGGTTAAGGTCAGTATGGTTAGGGTTAAGGTCAGTAGGGTTAGGGTTAAGGTCAGTAGGGTTAGGGTTAAGGTCAGCAGGGTTAGGGTTAGGGTCTCTAGGGTTAGGGTCACTAACCCCCGATAGTGAAGACAACATGGAGCAGATGAAGAGAGACGAGCTGAGGAGGTTCAGATGTTCCTCTGGACCACAGATCATCTCCTGATTATAAACTGAAATATCCACATGAGTTTCACTGCTACTTCTTCTGTGGTGACTGCTGTGTAAACAAAGCTCCACACTGACATCTAGTGTCTCTCTGCTCTAGACCAGAATCACCAACACTGAACTAGAAACACTCGCACTGCTGGAGAAACCTGGGGCGAACTAGAAATCATCCTTAAAGGTTTGGATGGGTGATGAGCCAGGTTCAGTTCTCAATTCATAACAAGTATAACGTACAACCAGTATAATGTAAGTCTGCTGTATCTGAAAATCTTTCTACGGTAGTTAGTGATGCGTCTTCCTATGGCAGAGACCTAACCCTAAAGGAAACGACAGGGTTCCACTCAAATATACTTTTTGCACGTTAACATTTATTTTGTCGACGTTTCAGTCTTGAGAAATGTCTCCGTACCGAAACGTGGACAAAATAAATTTGAACGTGCAAAGAGGATATATGAGTGTGGAACACTGTCGTTTCCTTTAACTTGATCTATTTGGGGGTTTTAGATGCCTGCACCAGGAGACAGCGAGGTGTGCACTTCATTCTTCTTCTTCTCTAGATATCTAACCCCAACCAAGACCTAAAGCTGAAAGGTTGTAGACTAGTTCAATATGTGGGAGCAGTGTGCAGCGTTCTCCTTCTGCATTAAACTCATAAATATATAGAAATATAACAACACAGACACATGAGAGAAGATGATGCTCACCATTCTGAAGCAAACACCTAAAGAGAGAGACGAAGAAACAGGAACATTAAACAGAAACTATAGTAAAACTATAAATTATATAACATCCAATAAATACATTACAGGAATACTATCACTGTGAAACCAAAACCCTTAATTTTATCCCTGAAATGTCCTTAATTTCTCATTACATAAACATTAATTAACCATTAAAATAACATATTTAATAAAGTAAGGTTAGTATCATGGGTTTATAAGGGATTTATTCATGGGTTGGTTCACAGAGACTCTAGAAATTAAGGGATTTCTCATGTCTTTTGTGCAGGTTTACAGGTTATTAATGAGTTATTAAGGGAAAGTTCCTGTCTCCCTGAATTTTACATTAAATTAGAAAGTAAGGAGTCAAATATTATAGGGAGTTTAAGGAGGTTTTGATGGGGTCTCCTCCATTAATAACTCCCTTAACTCATTTTAAGGGGATTTTGCATGAATTAAAGGATAAATTAATGTCAATTAGTGAAAATGTAAAGTTACTTTAAGGGGTTACTGGTTCATAGAGTATAGTGACACCATGGGAGACACAATTACCATTAAGTAGAATAATGTCACTAAACTCACTAGCGACTACCATAGACACACTGTCAGACCTTATAGGAATACTATAGGAATATTATAGTTATTCCAGGAGACAATACAATAACATACAATAAGGTCTGTATTTATTACCATGGACACACTATGAAACCCTACAGGAATATTATAGGAATATTATAGTTACAGCACAGGAGACAAAAATACCATAAAGTACAATAAAGTAGCTATAATCTCACTATTGAGCACCATAGACACACTATGAGAATATTATATGAATATTAAAGTGATTTTAGGGCATTTTTAAACATATTATATACATATAGACTATATATATATAGCTATAGTAGATGTGAGAGAATCTTCATGCGCATAAATACACACTGTTTTGCCATGTAGACAGCTAAAGAGGTTATGAGCCATATTAAGTCAATATTTATAGGCCTATGTCACACACACACACACACACACACACACACGCTTCATGCTGACTTACCCTGGACATTCCCGAAAATCTCAAAATCTACAGAAGTCAGTTTTGCGTGTTTTGCGTCGCTGGACATGACGAAGTGAGACACACACAACAGAATGAGCAGTCCAGATAAAACCATGACAGACCACATTCAGGTTCAGTCCGCCAGCTGCAGCAGAGCAGCGTCCAGTTTATTTATAGAAGATAAATTTATCACCAGAGGAAAAACTCCAACTGTTCTATTTTAAAACTGGAAACTGAAGCAGCTACAATCTGCAGGATGTGTGGCGACGTTGCATTGAGTTATAATGGTGCTTTTATTTTGAAGGCAGAATCACCTGACTTCTGGTTTGGCAGCATGTAAGACTTCCGGTCGACACTTAACAAAATAAAAGCGTTATTGACAAAATAATTAAAAAAAATATGTCATGTCAATATGTGTTTTTGAGTAATAAAGTAATAACGTGAAACTAGAGATATCTGAGGAGGAATCTGTACTGAATATAATTGTTGCTTCATTTACTGTAATAAGAGAAAATATGTCTGTTTTCCTCATAAAGGATTTTTCACACAGAAACCAGCGATGAAAATAAAGAATTATATTTTAAAGAGGAATCTGTTACAAGTGGAAATAAAGATGTATTTTCCTAAAATGTCTATTTGACACAGTAAAGCTTCACATTCAAAACAAACCAGACAGCAGAAGGATTTCTACTCTACTGACTACTGTCAACCAGCAGGGGGCAGAACGAGCCTGAGAGAGAGACAGGTGAGAGAGAGACAGGTGAGAGTGAGACAGGTGAGAGTGAGACAGGTGAGAGCGGGACAGGTGAGAGTGAGACAGGTGAGAGAGAGACAGGTGACAGAGACAGGTGAGAGCAAGACAGATGAGAGTGAGACAGGTGTGAGAGAGAGAGGTGACAGAGAGACAGGTGAGAGAGAGACAGGTGAGAGTGAGACAGGTGAGAGCGGGACAGGTGAGAGAGAGACAGGTGAGAGAGAGACAGGTGAGAGCGGGACAGTTGAGAGAGAGACAGGTGAGAGTGAGACAGATGAGAGTGAGACAGGTGAGAGAGAGAGAGGTGACAGAGAGACAGGTGAGAGTGAGACAGGTGAGAGAGAGATAGAAGTGACAGAGAGACAGGTGAGAGTGAGACAGGTGAGAGAGAGAGAGAGGTGACAGAGAGACAGGTGAGAGTGAGGCAGGTGAGAGAGAGACAGGTGAGAGCGAGACAGGTGAGAGCGAGACAGGTGAGAGAGAGACAGGTGAGAGAGAGAGAGGTGACAGAGAGACAGGTGAGAGTGAGACAGGTGAGAGAGAGAGAGATAGAAGTGACAGAGAGACAGGTGAGTGAGACAGGTGAGAGAGAGACAGGTGAGAGAGAGACAGGTGAGAGTGAGACAGGTGAGAGAGAGAGAGGTGACAGAGAGACAGGTGAGAGAGAGACAGGTGAGATTGAGACAGGTGAGAGCGAGACAGGTGAGAGACAGGTTAGAGTGAGACAGATTAGAGTGAGACAGGTGAGTCAGAACATTCAGAAAGCTCATTTACATCCTTCTGGTTTTCTGTAAGTCTCGGCTTCACTTGTTGCATCATCAGACCTGAAGCTACTGAAGCTACTGAAACTACTGAAGCTACTGAAGCTACTGAAACTACTGAAGCTACTGAAACTACTGAAACTACTGAAACGACTGAAACTACTGAAGCTACTGAAACTACTGAAACTACTGAAGCTACTGAAACTACTGAAACTACTGAAGCTACTGAAACTACTGAAACTACTGAAGCTACTGAAACTACTGAAACTACTGAAGCTACTGAAACTACTGAAACTACTGAAGCTACTGAAACTACTGAAACTACTGAAACTACTGAAACTACTGAAACGACTGAAACGACTGAAACTACTGAAGCTACTGAAACTACTGAAACTACTGAAGCTACTGAAACGACTGAAACTACTGAAGCTACTGAAACTACTGAAACTACTGAAGCTACTGAAACGACTGAAACTACTGAAGCTACTGAAACTACTGAAACTACTGAAGCTACTGAAACTACTGAAACTACTGAAGCTACTGAAACTACTGAAGCTACTGAAACTACTGAAACGACTGAAGCTACTGAAGCTACTGAAGCTACTGAAGCTACTGAAACTACTGAAACTACTGAAGCTACTGAAACTACTGAAGCTACTGAAACTACTGAAACTACTGAAGCTACTGAAGCTACTGAAACTACTGAAGCTACTGAAACTACTGAAACTACTGAAACTACTGAAGCTACTGAAACTACTGAAACTACTGAAACTACTGAAGCTACTGAAACTACTGAAGCTACTGAAACTACTGAAACTACTGAAACTACTGAAGCTTCTGAAGCTACTGAAACTACTGAAGCTACTGAAACTACTGAAACTACTGAAGCTACTGAAACTACTGAAGCTACTGAAGCTACTGAAACTACTGAAGCTTTTGAAACTACTGAAGCTACTGAAACTACTGAAGCTACTGAAACTACTGAAGCTTCTGAAACTACTGAAGCTTCTGAGACTACTGAAACTACTGAAGCTACTGAAGCTACTGAAGCTTCTGAAGCTACTGAAGCTTCTGAAACTACTGAAGCTACTGAAGCCACTGAAGCTTCTGAAGCCACTGAAGCTACTGAAGCCACTGAAGCTACTGAAGCCACTGAAGCTTCTGAAGCCACTGAAGCTTCTGAAGCTACTGAAGCTACTGAAGCCACTGAAGCTTCTGAAGCTACTGAAGCTTCTGAAGCCACTGAAGCTTCTGAAGCCACTGAAGCCTCTGAAGCTACTGAAGCCACTGAAGCTTCTGAAGCCACTGAAGCTTCTGAAGCCACTGAAGCTTCTGAAGCTACTGAAGCCACTGAAGCTTCTGAAGCCACTGAAGCTTCTGAAGCCACTGAAGCTTCTGAAGCTTCTGAAGCCACTGAAGCTTCTGAAGCCTCTGAAGCTTCTGAAGCTACTGAAGCTACTGAAGCTTCTGAAGCCACTGAAGCTTCTGAAGCTTCTGAAACTACTGAAGCTACTGAAACTACTGAAACTACTGAAGCTTCTGAAGCTACTGAAGCTACTGAAGCTACTGATGACACTGAAGCTACTGAAGCTACTGAAACTACTGAAGCTACTGAAGCTTTGCTTTGTATGGAAAGTTTTATATTCATAAATGAGAAAAAAAAGAGTCCAAATATTGTACAATTCAAAATAGAAATTGAACACTATATTGAACAACAGAGCAAAAAGACACTGGACTGAACATGGAAGATTTTTATTCAGTTTTATACTCTGTAGTTTCTCCTGTTCATTCTCTTGGTGTTGTGAATGTGAATGTGTGTGTTGTCCTCCTCATCCTCATCACACTCTTCCTCCTCACCCTCCTCATCTTCAAGCGAGATCGCTTTGTGATGCAACATAATAATATAATATATATATAATATAATAATAATCATAATCACAGCTGTGAGTTTAGTGCAGCAGCTTCCTGCAGTGCGTCTGTCTGAACGATGAGCTGCTGTTTCTTCTTCTGCAGAACTGTGGTGAGGAGCCAACCTGTTGGCTACAACTCTGCTGCTTCACTGAGTAAATAAACCTGCAGGAAGTGACATCATCACACCTTCCAACCAATCCTGAAGCTAATGTGCTGTGTGGAGATTTAACTGAGACAGAAAGACATGAACCAACATCCAGTGATGCTGTTTTCTCTTTTCTAAAGCTTGTTGTCAAATTCTTCTACTGGTTTCTACTGGGAGCTGACAGTACAACACAGTCTTCTACTGGTTTCTACTGGTTTCTACTGGAGCTGACAGAACACAGTCTCTACTGGTTTCTACTGGGAGCTGACAGAACACGGTCTCTACTGGTTTTCTCTGAGCTCCACTGGATCAGTTGGAGGTTCGGTGCTCAGTGGCTCCTCAGCTGTAGTTGAGTGTTTCTCATCCTTCTCATGCTTCCCTGGCCTGCCTCAGGATTTGAACCAGCAACCTTCTGGACACAAACCTACTGAGATCTGCTGAGAGAATGCAAGAGATCTAAATGCTCCTGTACCTTCTCTAATGTTCTCTAATGTTCTCTAATGTTCTCTCATGTTCTCTAATGTTCTCTGCCTCCTTTTAACAACTTTGTAAAATATGGGTTGACTCTGCCATGAATTACACAACATTATAAACCAGGGTAAAAATCCATAAATCCATTTTTTATTGATATTTTACTGTTTGGCACAGTAAGTCCTCTGTGACTTCGACACAAACTCTGTTCACAGTGCAGTGGAGCAGGAAGATGAAGAACTTCTTTCTTTCACAAATGAACTGAAACATTTCAGCTTTCATGCTCCACAAAAACGGAAGAGGTAGTGTGGCTTTAGCTGTAATAAACAAATGTGTATGTGCATAAAATATAATAAAAGTTATTTCAAGTCAAGAAATGAAATGAACAATTGATAGCTGATATCCATTGCCCAATATTTCAAAAATACAGATATTAATATTTTATCAGCAGGTCTTGACATAGTTAATAACTTCAATAATATTCCATGTCTGCAGTCATATTGTCAGAGCAGATGATGATGATCTCCACTGCTGGTCTGGAGTGGATCTGTTTGTGATAGTGAGAACTATACATACTGCACATGTATACTAAACTATACTATACTATACTGTACTGTACTGTACTATACTGTACTATACTGTACTGTACTATACTGTACTGTACTGTACTGTACTATACTGTACTATACTGTACTGTACTGTACTGTACTGTACTGTACTGTACTATACTGTACTGTACTGTACTATACTGTACTATACTGTACTGTACTGTACTATACTGTACTATACTGTACTGTACTATACTGTACTGTACTGTACTGTACTGTACTGTACTATACTATACTATACTATACTATACTGTACTATACTATACTATACTATACTATACTATACTATACTGTACTATACATCTACAATATGACAACACAGTCAACATTTTGCACTAAACATTCGGTGTCTTCTCATAACAACTAACTCATGACTGTCATGATGTCACCGTCATGATGTCACTGTCATGATGTCACCGTCATGATGTCACTGTCATGATGCTCATATTAATGTTTGTTCTAATTAGGGGAAACACATGAAAGTTCAGTTTGTTTAGTGCTGGTTAGTATTCTTAAAATAGTTTTCACTTTATGTTTGTCATTTGGCAAAACATCAATATTAATTTAAATGACTTAAAGTGTGGATACACAGAGTATTAATACTGGTTAGAATTGTGAATAATATAAAAAATATTAGAATAAATGCAATTCAAAGTTGTAAAACTGAACTTATATAACTTAGTCACATAGTCAATATCAACTTGTCAGTTGTAAGGATTCCTACATGGTGCATACTGAATACATTTGACAGAATAAATCATTTTAAATGATATTGTGAAGGATGAACACACACTACAGCAAGCTGCTGCTGCTGCTGCAAATAAAACCAAAACAAATCCACTGGAGAAAATATATTAAAGGAGAGAATTATTGTTCTTTAGTTTGAGCTCACAGCTGCTGAGAGAAACACCATGAAGCTGTTTTATTGTTAAGTTAAAAGTTAAAACTTTGTATCTGCAGACCAGAGTGTCTGGCCCCGCCCACGGAGCCTCTGGCCCCGCCCACAGAGCCTCTGGCCCCGCCCACGGAGCCTCTGTTGATTTGAAGTGACTCTGGAGACGCTCACCTCCTGATTCAGACTGACTGGAGTTTTACATTGAAATCTGAATACTGCGGCTTCAAATTCATCAAACAGAGAATTAATTCGGGATAAATCTGGTAAACCTGTAGTGTGCGAACATCCTCAAATACTTTAACACAATGCTTTTCTCAGCGTTGCTGACTGTCAGACGGCAGTTTGCTCCCAGCCGGCCGCTCGGTGGTCTTCGTGTGCCGGGTCAGACCAGACCGGGTCAGACCAGACCGGGTCAGACCAGCGCTCTGAACAGGAAGGACAGCGACGCTCCCAGAGCCAGACCCAGAGACAGGAAGAAGGCCATGATGGCTCCGGCTGTCTCCGCCTCCTGAGGGAGAACCTTCCTGAGGAGAGACAGGAGGAGGAGCTTCAGAGGAGCAGGGGGAGGAGCTTCACTGCAGGTCATTTAAATAATACACTTATTATAAATATGAATTTCTCCCCTCTCCCCCCCCCCCCCCTCTCTCTCTCTCTCTCCCTCTCTCTCTCTCTCTCTCTCTCTCTCTCTCTCTCTCTCTCTCTCTCTCTCTCGCCCTCTCTCTCTCTCTCTCTCTCTGATGAAAGTATAAGACGTGTCTCACTTGGGGCCGAAGCACATGCAGAGGCTGGCCAGGTAGCCGTTACTGAAGGCGAACAGCATCATGAAGACGATGAACCAGGAGTCGTGCTGGAAGAAGACCGGCAGGTGGGAGCGAGGCTGGATGTTACACAGCATGAAGAGAGGAACGAACAGCAGGCGGGCGCAGATGGACAGAGGCAACAACTTACTGTCCTGCCCCGGCTGGAGAGAGAGAGAGAGAGAGAGAGAGAGGGAGAGAGAGAGAGAGAGAGAGAGAGAGACAGAGAGAGAGAGAGAGAGAGAGAGACAGAGAGAGAGAGACAGAGAGAGAGAGAGAGAGAGAGACAGAGAGAGGGAGAGAGAGAGAGGGAGAGAGGGGCCTGTAGAGCCTTTTATGCAATTAAGAAAAGATTCCACAAAATAAACATACCAATTAGAATTTGGTCTAAAATCTTTGACAGTGTAATCCAACCCATTGCCCTTTATGGAAGTGAGGTTTGGGGTCCGCTCAGCAAACAGGACTACACCAGATGGGACAAACATCCTACAGAGGTCCTGCATGCGGAGTTCTGTCGGACCAGACTAAACATCCACAGAAAAACACCAACCAACGCATGCAGGGCAGAACCGGGCCGTTACCCGCTGATTATAAACATCCACAAAAGAACTCTCACATTTTGGATGCATCTCAAATCGAGTCCCCAAGACTCCCTGAGATCTCAGGCACTGCAAACCCAGGAGCTGGACCCCCAAAAGAGGCAGAGCCCCTTCTGCCAGCTGGTCAGGAGACTGACTGACACAGACCAACCTCAGACCAGCACTGCTCCAAAACCACCAATCAGAGTAAACCAAATTATACAACAAACAAAAGATACATATCTGGAACATTGGACAAATCAAACACAAACACAAAACAAACTTAATTGCTATCTGGCCCTAAACCGTAAATATAAATTGGCAGAATATCTTTTCAGTGTAAAAGACCCAAAGCAGAGGCAGATCCTGAGCAGATCCAGATCCTGAGCAGAGGCAGATCCTGAGCAGATCCAGATCCTGAGCAGATCCAGATCCTGAGCAGACCCAGATCCTGAACAGATCCAGATCCTGAGCAGACCCAGATCCTGAACAGATCCAGATCCTGAGCAGATCCAGATCCTGAGCAGAACTGATTCTGTCTT